>NC_057796.1:74475840-74775840 GCF_018294505.1 Triticum aestivum
GACTCACTGCAAAGAACCAAAATAGCGACATCACATCAGAATTAAGAAGAAGAAAAAGGTTGGATCTTATACATGAACATGGAAACTATAGAACAAACTTGAATTGATCAGTGAGAACGCAGTAAACAAGTTACCTTCACAAAACCAAATCGAGGCTGTAATCTGCACCATCTTCATGGTCTAGCAATATCACTTCAGGAAAACACACACGTCCCCTTGATTAGGGGAGAGGAAGCAGAAGGAAAAGGGACTTCTTCCGCTTGCACCTTCATACGTGTGTTTGTCTCCCCGGCCATAGTAAGCACGCTGAGGAGAATGAGATCCGTACGGAAAGCTAAACGGCCGCTGCAACGACGGCACAATGTCACTGTTTCTGCTTCCCCTCCTCTTCCCTTGCAGCGAGTAACCTAACAACAAAGGAGGCCACCGGCAAGCCAGCTGCTGCCTGCGGACGAAGGATCGAAGATGGTAGGACAAGACAATGGAGCTCGTGGCCATCGGATCTAGGCTTTTGGTAGGGCATGTGGCGGTAAGAGAAGGCTGCCGCCACCACCGTCGCCTGTGCAAGGAATTGAGGTAGGGACGTAGGGTTCGCCCAAATCGGCGCCCGAGCTGCATCAGCCCACGCGTGCCTCGCTCGCTTCCATAGCCAAGCGCTGATCGCAACCGTCTATCATGATCGGACAGTGCGACGCATCCGTGAATGAGAGGGCCCCCAGGTCGCTGTCCGGAGCAGCAGCCCATTAACGTTGGGCCGACCAGGACGCCCGAGTTGGATTGGTAGAAAAGGCCGCGGGATGAGGTGGGATGACGGTATGATTAGGACCATTGAGTGAGCCGATCAAACGGTTTAGAGCGTCAAATCGCTGTGAGCAGCTGTAGCTAGCTCAGTTTAACCGTTTTGTAATGTGTGTCGAGGGGCTATCATCCATCTTCATTGATGACCAGTGACCATGGGCGTACAGATGTCCAAAATTTCAACGTTATTCATACCGTGAGGTCGAACCTGGGGTGGGCAACTTGTTTCCCAAGAATGGAACAAGGAACTGAAAGTGAGGTCGAAACTGGGGTGGGCAACTTGTTTCACAAGAAAGGAACAAGGAACTGAAAGCTTTGTCATTTTCAGCGCAGAAATATCCAAGAGCGTTGGGCTAACGTGTAGCTTCAGGCTTTGCCTGCCTCGCTCATATGGTGTGTGAAGGAATAGAATATTGCAGGAACCACGTGAGGATGGATCGGGCATCGGAGCTTGCCTCAGGCCAGGGAAGTTGCGTTATACTCCCTTAGTTTCATAATATGCGTGTAGTTTCTATTTAGAAAAATAAACATTGTAAATTTTCGGTCAAAATTTACAAAAAAACTGACAAAAACAATACTAAATAAATACAATATAAAAATCTGTATCATCATGTACCTAATGATGTCGATTTGATATTATATATTGAAACAATTTATTCTACATATTTGGTCAAATTTTATAAAGTTTGAATTTCTAGAAAATATATGTGCACTACATTATGAAATAAAGGGAGTAGTAGTAAGCAACATGTCACACGTATCTTTCATTTCATCTAGATGGGACAATATGGCATTTGAGATTTCAAGCCAATGTACCATTCGGCATGAAGGGCGAGGTATATAAAAAAAAAGAAAAAAGAGGCTTCAAGACAATATTCGTGAGATCACCTAGTGATATTTTAGCAGTGGCTACGGTACAAAAGATGTTATTATACTATAGCACTATGATGGACGGGCAGCTTGGTAAGCTACCTACAAAAATTTGCAATCAAAAGGATATGTGGTTTATACAGACAAAAAAAGAAATAAAGCATATTCTAAATGCATGACTTCTTGTAAGTATACTCAAATGTTTTTTCACAAGTCATTTTAGTAAAGATTAATTCTTGCCTTGGATTATCTTGTTGCGATCCTATGAATCGGTTCAATTAAAACCTTGGATTCATACTAGAGCCACGATGGTTTAGTCTCAAGCTAAAAAAAGAAAAAAAAACTTTTTTAGGACCCCAATAGCCGTCGAACGTTCGCTGTGAGGGGTGGCATTTGCGAACGTTTTTGCTAACAACTTCTTCAGTGACGCATGGCAGTTTCTTGGAAGAAGGAATCTTTTTTTGAGGCAAAAATGGGTAGAAATTGCCAACGTTTGATCTCGCGTCGCAACTAAAACAGTTAAGAAAATGCGTTCGCTTGCCATCCCCTCCCAAGGAATGTTCGCCAGATAGCATTTCCGCCTTTTTTTAATGTGAGCTGACATATTATAGCAAGTTATACAGGTGTCGATTTATTGGACATTTCGAAGTACACAAGTGCACTTATAAGCATAGGTGTAAGTGTAAGCCCATCCAAGCAACAATTTTTTTTCTGAGACGCACACAACTAAATTCTAGGTGGACATAATCATGTTGATACCTCTACTTACTTAAAAAGGCGATGCTCTTTTTTCAGCCACGTGGGGTGCTTCATCCAACCTTTCATCCTTTAAACCGTCTTAATTATCCAAACTTTTATCGACTTACTAAATAAACTTATGCTTTCTTTGGTAAGCCAATAATCTCTACTATTTATACTTACTTAAAAAACAACATCGCTTACTTTTTTTGCTAGGCTGAGTGCTTCGTCCAATCTTCCATCTTTTTTCTAGGCATCATTCCTTGAGAACAGTCTTAATTGTCTCACATTTTATTGACTTACCAAATAAAGTTATGTTTTCTTTGATAAGCCAATAAGTTATTATCAAAAATATATTCTAAAATGTACTGTATTTAGCTAGGTATGTTACAGATAGTATTTGGTAGACATTTGTTTACACCGCCACATCAATACAGGCAAGTAAATCACGGTGTAACATACTGTACTAGAATATTTATATTTTGATGTACCGCCAATTATCTACTCCCTCCGTTTCAAAATAGATGACCCAACTTTATACTAGAGTTGGGTCATCTACACATGTGCCTGACCATACCAATTGCCTCTCCAACCTCTCACGGAGCCAAAAAGCAAAGACAAATAATAGGAAACACAGAAAGGCAAAGGGAAAATTTGCACCTCACATATGGTATGACAGAAAGCGGCAGCGTGGACGCAATAGGGATAGGCCGGACCTTCTTGGAGCAGCGGATCTTGACACTTTCTGAGAGCAAAAGGCCGAGCCGAGACGAAACCGCGGCTGAGGACGGCGGCGCCCGCGGGCCCACCCGCAATCCCGCGGCTTCCCCCCGCTTTCCATTCCTCCGTCCCTTCCTGTGGGTGAACACCTCTCACCTCCTCCGCCGCGCCCCCTGCTGCCTGTTTTGTTTCCATCCTCCGCCCGATCTCTCCTTCTTTATAAGCACATCGCCTTCCTTTCTCCCTTCCGAGTCGCCACAAAACCGAGGAAAGAGAGAGACGGACAGGATATACTCGCTGCTCTGCCGCCCCCTTCGCCTTTAGTTGATCTCGCCATGGCTGCCACCGTCGCCGTGGACAACCTGAACCCCAAGGTGAGCGGCGCTTCTCCTGTCTGTTTCTTGCTCTCTTTTCTTGGGCGGTCCCGGCGAGGCGGGGGCGGGTTGCTGATTTGATCTGTGAGTTGGGTGGTCGGGCGTCTACTTCATCGAATTCTTCTTAGTTTTTGTTTCTGATTCAGTCCTGCACTTGTGGTACTAGTTGATACACTTTAACACTTGGTTATTCCGCTTTAGTGTTCTGGATCTGATAGCCCGAAGTTGGAAAGCGAGGATTTTTTTCATGCAAACTTATATATCATCTAAAGATAGATGCTTTGATTTTTATTGAGAGTGAACTGATGAACTTTTGGTCTGCAAATTAGAGTTATTCAGCAGTTGATTACAAGTTATTAAAAGTGTAGTCTGTACTGTGGTGTAGTGTTTTTACCTTGATGCTGTCAGTTTCCGCAAAAAGAGTGGAACCTAGCCAGCAGGTAGATCTCAGTACTATTGAGCTGCTGGCATGCAGTTTTTTGTGTCACGGTGCCAGTCAGCATCCTTTTTTTGTTTGGCACTATAAAACAATGTCATCTTTGATGCTGAAGCACGAATACTGTTGTTTAAATGATAGCATAGATGCTGCTCAGATGCAAATCTGTCACTTGTGAAGATTTTCACATGTTGTAGTTTGGTCACAGAGGATATAAAACATGTGGATTTTTTAACATGTTGTAGTTGGTGACAGGGCATCTGGTGAACTGACCACTTGTCTCTCTGCTCATATTCTTTCACCTGGAGTTCTTATTACCGTTACATGGTCATATGACAGCATAGCATTCCGTCCACATCTCTGACATGATTATAAGTTCATTATATTTCCACTTTCAAGAATTTACTGGCATTCTGTGTTTTATTTATTTGAGTCACTGATTAATTTTTTTTCCGGGGGAGTCGCTGATTAATTTTGACCATCATTTGATCAACTATGTGCATTTTCTAAAAACTAGCCACTTCGTTAATTAATTATCTTATGACTGTTGCAGGTTTTAAAATGTGAGTATGCTGTGCGTGGAGAGATTGTCATCCATGCTCAGGTATTTCAACTGACCAACAAGTGTTATTTCAGTCATTTGAAATCTCCTGTATTCAGAGTTTAGCTAACTCTTTACTCATGTTTTTAGATAATCACCAAGTCTAATAAAAGTTTAGTAGGATGCACTTTTTATTCTGAATTTTGACAAGGATTTGTTTGGTATTAGTAACAGTTTGATACGCTTTAAAAACAGAGGGTGTTACCTGGCATTTCCTGAAAGACGACAGTTCATGTGCCATTAAGTATTTAGAAATTGATTAACCAGGTAATTTTGTTTTTGCAGCGCTTGCAGCAACAGCTGCAAACTCAACCAGGATCTCTACCTTTTGATGAGGTACTTAAGCATAGATTCTGAAGGTTAATGTTATAGATAGTTTTCTTGTTATGTTGTACAGTTTCTTAGCTCATTCAACTTTTCCCCTTGCAGATCCTCTATTGTAACATTGGGAACCCACAATCTCTTGGTCAGCAACCAGTTACATTCTTCAGGGAGGTATGTGAATTTTGTACCTGCAGAATTTAAAGTTTGTTCTGCTGGATTCTTACATGGTATATCGCAGGTTCTTGCACTTTGTGATCATCCAGACCTGTTGAAAAAGGAGGAAATCAAAACATTGTTCAGGTGAATATCGGCATCATTGTAGCTCATCAGCATGAAACAAATGCAAGGAAAACTTAGTATGGGAGGATATTTTGGTGGATACCCTTAACCAAGTGCTATCATGCTACTTTTTTGTGATTCAAATGAACTTGAATAATTGCAAAAACACAATTGTGGAGTAAAAGTATTCCATAGGGTGTGATGCACCAATCTGCAACATTTTAAGCCTATACTTTATAAGTGCTAAAAAAATCGATACTTGCTGTGTGTTGCCACTTCTGAACGAATTACTAGTTCCCAACCACGGGTGGAGTGAAATCCAACAAAAAAAATCAGTAACTAAAAGAATAAAAAAAGCTTTTATTGAGTCATTTAAATTATAGAAGAATTCCTGAACCCAAGAATTCAAAATGACAAGTTCCTCTTTACCCAGAAAAAAATTGATTATGAAAAATACCTAGAACTAATTCATTTGTCTTAGCGTGAACTTGTTGCATATGATACCTGATGCTTCATCTTGTTGCAGTGCTGATTCTATTTCTCGAGCAAAGCAGATTCTTGCCTTGATACCTGGAAGAGCAACAGGAGCATACAGTCATAGCCAGGTAATCATCTCATTGCACAATTTATTACTTGCTGCAAGGAGAAAAATATGGAATCTTGGATTGACTTTGTTGTTTTACCATTCTCCTAGGGTATAAAAGGACTTCGTGATGCAATTGCTTCTGGGATCGCTTCACGAGATGGATTCCCTGCTAATGCTGATGACATTTTTCTTACAGATGGAGCAAGCCCTGGGGTATGAAATTTACCTCTTCCTTCGATTGCTAGACAATGTATGAACAAACATAAAGTAGTTAACTCTTATATCATGTTACTCTTCCCTTGTTAGGTGCACCTGATGATGCAATTACTGATAAGGAATGAGAAAGATGGCATTCTTGTCCCGATTCCTCAGTACCCTTTGTACTCGGCTTCTATAGCTCTTCATGGCGGATCTCTTGTATGTACCCTCCCTGTTTGCCTGGCAAAAGAAGTTTAAGTTTAGTATAGTTATATTTCATGCGGCGCCAAATCCTGAATTGAGAGCATATCTTTCAGGTCCCATACTATCTCAATGAATCGACGGGCTGGGGTTTGGAAATCTCTGATGTTAAGAAGCAACTCGAAGATGCTCGCTCAAGAGGCATTGACGTTAGGGCTTTGGTGGTTATCAATCCAGGAAATCCTACTGGACAGGTTTATACTCATCTTTTTCCTTCTGGACCAGAAAACCTTCTTGGTTTGCTGCAACTATGGTGTCCACGCCATATATTTACTTAATGAATGCATTTCTCGTATTCTTGAAGTGAGTATATTTCTCCATTCTTTTGTAGGATAGCTTAGGAAATAATTATTTTTTGCTTGGGCTGCAATATGTATAAAATCTTCTGAACTAAGATAACTAAAAAGGAGAAAAGATCAATAATTGAGATGGTCCATTTATTTATAGGTACTTGCTGAGGAAAACCAATATGACATAGTGAAGTTCTGCAAAAATGAGGGTCTTGTTCTTCTGGCTGACGAGGTGAGGGATAATGGTTCTCAAAGCATCACAACACACTTTGAGCTGCTCAATTCTATTGCTTTCGTTGCGTGTAACATTCATGTCATTTATCTATTGGTAGGTATACCAAGAGAACATCTACGCTGACAACAAGAAATTCCACTCTTTCAAGAAGATAGTGAGATCCTTGGGATACGGCGAGGAGGATCTCCCTCTAGTATCATATCAATCTGTTTCTAAGGGTAAGTAGAAAGATCCACATGCTTATTCTTCTATTCACAGTGTTGCTGGTTTGCCAAAACTATTTTGTTGCTACCACCAGGATATTATGGTGAGTGTGGTAAAAGAGGTGGTTACATGGAGATTACTGGCTTCAGTGCTCCAGTAAGAGAGCAGATCTACAAAATAGCATCAGTGAACCTATGTTCCAATATCACCGGCCAGATCCTTGCTAGTCTTGTCATGAACCCACCAAAGGTCAGTGACATGACGCTCCTTAAATTTCTACACCTAAATGAGAATACAAAGTTCTTCAGATAAATACCATTAATGGCTTCTGCAGGCTAGTGATGAATCATATGCTTCATACAAGGCAGAGAAAGATGGAATCCTTGCATCGTTAGCTCGTCGTGCGAAGGTGCGCCATGGTTCTATATCTCATACCCCTAAATGCATTGTTGAAAACATGCTAAAATTTGTTACTGCTGCTTTCTTGATCACAGGCATTGGAGGTTGCATTCAGTAAACTTGAGGGAATTACTTGCAACAAGGCTGAAGGAGCAATGTACCTGTTCCCTCAAATCTGTCTGCCACAGAAGGCGATTGAGGCTGCTAAAGCTGCTAACAAAGCACCTGATGCATTCTATGCTCTTCGTCTCCTTGAGTCGACAGGAATCGTCGTTGTCCCTGGATCTGGATTTGGCCAGGTGAGCAGATTCAATCTTGATACAAAGATTATGCTATTTTTATGCCTGTAGTCGCTGATACTATTGGTTTGGACATATAAATCTTGCATTATTTTAACCACCAGGTAACAATCATATCGTTATCACAAAAAAAAACAATCATATATTCCCTCCGTTCCTAAATATTTGTCTTTCTAAGAATTTCAAATGGACTACCACATACGGATGTATATAGACATATTTTAGAGTGTAGATTCACTCATTTTGCTCCGTATGTAGTCACTTGTTGAAATATCGAGAAAGACAAATATTTAGGAACGGAGGGAGTAGATATGAAACTAACATGCCCGAACTGAACTGAAACGTTTAGTCCATTAGTGAAAGCATTTATGGACTCTGGGTTTTGAACAATATACATTACATGTACTTTCCCTTCCAGTGTTTTTACCCTAGGCCATAACATTGCCATTGATACTCTGTACTCGACAGGTTCCTGGCACATGGCACTTCAGGTGCACGATCCTTCCGCAGGAGGAGAAGATCCCGGCAATCATCTCCCGCTTCACGGTGTTCCATGAGACGTTCATGGCAGAGTACCGTGACTAAACTGGTGTAACATGTGTGGGATTACATGCAAGCCTCATGGATTTTCCCTAGGCGTTTTTGCCCGCGTTGACAGCAGTATCCTGTAGATGAGACAAAATAAAGCAAATCCATGGCTTGTGTGTGTGATACTATATCAGATTACCAGTCTGATGCCTTTGATGGCAAATTGGCAACTGAGAATTTTTATTTCCACCTTTAGTTTGCTCGATATCTGTGGCGGAATACCTTCGCGTTCTTGGCAATTTTTGAAGTATGACGAGCAAGGCGAATCGCCAAACCTTGGGATGAATCTGTATGGGTGGGAGTATAGGTCTGGGAGTGTAGGTCTTCCAAGCGTTGCAAAACTATGACGTAGCGAGGACACTGAAGAAATGAATGAAGCGTGGTTTCTCGGCGACAATTGCTAGGCGCGGACGAGCTCGCGCGCTCCCGGAATCTTCATGCGTTCGATCCGCTGGAGGCACGAGGTGCCCGCTGTATTGTACGTGACAGGTGAGGACAGTTAATGTGCGTACGTAACGGGCAAGAGACGTTGGTGGCGCCGGCGTTATACGAGGATTTCACGGTGTTTATGTAACGCGTCGTCTGTCTACTGTTCTGGACTTGTGTATACCGGAAGTACGAGATGGCCTGTAACGGTGAGGTACAGTAAGTAGTTGGCCGGCCCGCTGGATGTATTTAACGCAATCCACGGGTGCTTCTGGATCTGGTCCCCATTCGATCCGCAAATCGCAAGACAAAACCCTAGACTGGCCCCACAGTTTCTTCTAGGTCGTCCCAAATCGGAGAAGATAGAAGCCTAGGTATCGAAGATGGCAGATCCAGTAGCGGATCCAGCTGCTCTGCCAATCGTGCCTTGTCCGAATTGCGGCAGGAACGTGGTGACCTACATTGCTAGGCGCGGGCAGAACGCCGGTCAGCGTTTCTACAAGTGCCGGAATCACAATGTAAGTCAAGTTTCTTGGATTGGGTATGGGTGTTTTTTGAGATGTTTAGCTTGGTAGATTATCACGAGGTCCGTGTTCTTGTGGATCCATTGCAGCCTTCAGCGGGCGGATGCGATTTCTACAGGTGGCAGGAAGGCTATGCGGCGCATCTCGCCAATCTCGAAGAAGGAGAAGCTGCTGTGGGTCAAATCGGTCCGGGTCAGATGCAGGGTGGGCAAGCGGTCCAAGCTCAAGTTGTGCAGGCGCTTCACGGCCAGCCGGTGCAGCAAAATGGGCCGCCGGAGGCGTCGCAGGCTGCATCGTTTGCAAGTGCTGTCGCAGGATATATGCTCGCGGCTGCTCCAGTTGCCGGTCGGCAGGGTGTGACAGTCGCCGACGCCGCGTCCATCAACCTGGTGGTATCAGTAGCAAACCTGGTAATTGGGGTGGCAATTCTGCTGTTGCTTGTGGCAGATGTTGTCCTGCGCGTGGTTAATTAGGCGATGTGGCCGTTCTTATGTGGCCGAGATGGCAGCGTGGTTAAGTAGGATTAGGCTTAGTGTTATATAATAGTACGTTATGATTTTGTAGTTGGTCGAAGCGTGGACGCCAAGGGTGAGTGACGATGTAACCATGTAGTGCTAAGTGTGGACGAGCTGCAGATGTAATGTCGTGTTATCTAAATGCTATGGATGAACTGATGGTTTGATGCCTACGGTGTGTGAATTACGTCGTTTTTTATTCTGTCAGAATGGGAGTTAGGAGGGAAGGCTTTTTAGAATGAATGTCATTTTTTCTTTTTTGGATTTTAAGTCGTGTTTTTTAGGAGCTGGCGTGCATGTCTGAAACGGATGGTCACCAAGAGGGTTAATCATTGTTTGTATGCAGATATTCAGGCATAAATGTTTTTATCCCTTTTGTGTTGTATTGATTTAGTATTTCCCCTTATTCATGCACGGCAAAGATATATTTTTAAAATACAAGCTTAATATTTTTTATATGTGTCCACAAATTTTTATATGCATATTTTTTAGTATGGTTTTGAAATGCCCGATAAAGATTTTTTTGAAAATAAAACAATTACATCTTTTATATTTATGGTCAACATTTTTATAAACACAGTTAAATTTTTTAAAACAGAAGTGTTGTTTTTTTATGGGTAGTCATTCTTTTTTTTAACGCATTTACATTTTTTTATAGTGGATGACAACATTTTTTGAATAATTGTTTTCACCAATTTTCAAATGCTTGCTAATTCTTATAAGTAATAATTAACCCCTTTCACACATGCTTTATATAATTGGTATACACTCTTAGGGAAGAGAAACATTTTATTTATACACTTTGAACATTCCTTGCAAATGCTGATTATTTTTTCTGACATGGTTACCACCTGTTTATTCGCAACTTTCTACATTTCTCAAATGATTGATTATCCTTTTGTTATACTTTATTTTCGATTTTTATGCAAAAAATTTATACTATCAGATGCTTGCTTAACATTTGTCAAGCACAAGTTTTTTTGTTTTTTAATATCCGGTCAGTAATATTCACGCATAGGAGGTGAAACAAGCGTGTAACAGTAGTACTCCTCGTCCCTCACGGTTATTGGGCTGTCCGTTCATGTGGGCTGGCCCGTCGTCCGTAGACTGGCCTGGCTCGTGCATCCCTTGGCATCGAAATCGCCCGGAGCCTTGTCGGATGTGCTCGACCACCTACGCCCTTATCCGCATCTGAATGGCTATCCAGTCAGAGACGCCACAGCCGGAGCTTCAGTTCAAAGAAAGGTCGCTGGATCTGGATCTCGTGAAGCAGGTATCTGCTCCGTCGGCTCTGAAGGCAGGATTGCAGTAGCTGCTCGGGTGCTGCCCTTGGCGCCTCGCCGCGCGGGTATTCGCTGGTACGTTTTTCATGGTGTCAGATCTAATTTCGGTTGTGGCATGTAGTTTTGCATATAGATTTTGTAGCTTGGAATTGAGGAGTAGATCCATGTCGTGATTCAGTTGCAATATTGTAGATGGACGAAGAGTTTGAGGACCAAGATTTTTCTGATGGAGCGGTGGGTGAGGGAGAGCCTGAACTTGATCGGACAGAAGAACATCAGCCAGTTATTACTTCTCGGTTGTCAGTTAAGCGTGTTGTAGAGATGGTCGCAAAATTTTACGAATACAAGAGATGGCTTGTAACCGAAATTGGTTTTGGTGGAATCCTGAAGATCCCAATGCTTGTCAAGTTGGATCTGAGGATGAGTGCTTGGGTTATGAGGAAGGTAAATGCTCGGTGTCGTGTAATCGTCATTGATAATGACAATATGATTGGTTTCACAACAGAAGATTTCCACAAGGTTTTTGGCATCCCATGCGGTAATCGAGATGTGGGTGGCAGGGATGCACAAATTTCTCAGTCTGCAATCAATTTCATCAAGCAGTCAATTGGGATGGACAGTACAGTTGCTCATAATCTGAAGGTGGCTGAAAGTTTCTTAAGTAGAGATATTTCAGAGGATTCGAGTAAAATTGAAAAGGATTGTTTTCAAATTGCATTCGTCATCTTTGTCATGGGCTATTTGATAGCACCGTGTACCAAGCATGACACCATGACGATCGATTTCTGGGGTGCTCTGGCCAATCCGGAATTGATCCCACAGTTCAATTGGTGTGAGTATGCTATGCAGAAATTGATGTCAGCTGTTGTGAAGTTGCAAAATGATTATCAAAGCAAAGCGGCAACGGTTCATATGTTTGCGTGCCACCTTTTTTTACAGGTGAACACATGTGTTAGTTTTTTATAGTTTGGGTGTGGATTTTCATGAAGCGATGTGTGTGTACTATTGAATTCTTGTCCCTTACTTGATTATAATCCATGGCAGTTTTTCTTGCTGGACAACATTGACCTTGGATTGTTCAATATGCCGCCATCTGAATTGCCCCGCGTGCAGTGTTTTGAACAGAAAAGGTTTCGGCAGATGATCATAATGGCTTATGGCATGAAGCATGGGAAGTGGGGTTATGTCCCTGGAGGGGTATGTTTTTTGTAGTTGTTGGTCTAAAAATTCAGTTCGGTAGAGGTTGAGAAGTGATTGCGTTTGTCTATGTTTTTTTGTTCAATGCTTGTAGGTGCGGCCTGCGGAGCTAGTTATGTACACGCGGCCAGACATGATGCGCCAAGGATGTATTGACTCCCATGCATCATCAGGTTCAGTGAAACAATCAGTTCCAAGGATGCCTGATAGAGTGGACCAACGGACTCCGGATTTGGGTGTGCATGCAACGACGGCACCAGCTGACTCTTTGGGTGATGTGAGGTCGGCATACCATTCACTTGGGCCAAGGGATTTTGCAAATCATTTGCGCCGGACTTGCTATGGCGATCCGGTAAGTTATGTTCATCTAATTAGGTGGGGTTGTGGGTGGGTAATGCAATGACTTTTTATTGTTGAAATTTTGATGGATATCGGTATTTAAGACAAGCATTGTGCATTCTGCAGGTCCTTGAAGAGCTGAGCCTGATGCTGAAGCAGCAGAATGCAAAGTGCACGCTGAGCATGTCGTTGCTGCGGAGTAGGATGCAGTCTGACATGCTTAGCTTTGCTGATAGAATTGTATTACTTGTGCGGGATCGTTGTAGGTGCTGTCAAGCGCGCGGGCTGTCAAAGTGTGTCACACTGGATGGATCTTCCAAGTGCTCTGATGGTATTTTTGTCCACTATATCTGAGTATACGAGTTTATTGAAAACAATCAGGATAGGATTGGTTACGGTTATTGTTTTTATGGATGCAGATGCTCAGGCCATGCATTCAAGGGTGATCCCGATGGTTGCTCGGCGGCTCGAAATGTCGGATGATGAAGGTGCCGTAGGTGTGCATACATTGTGGAGGTCAGCCAGATAGGATGTATGTTAACTTTAATTCGTTCATGCAGGTGGTAGTTCAAGCAAGGCCCGTTTTGAACGTAATTCAGTGAAGAAGCCTCGGGTTGATTCTTGTGATGTGCGAGGTGATCAAATTTTTTTATGCGTCATATTCACCTCATCAAACTGTTGTCGGTGATGTTTAATTAAGTTGGTTCTTGTAGTCAACACGGTTTAATTCAGTCTGTTTTGTTTGCTGTGTTAGATATGAAGTTGGGGTCATCACAGCAGCCAAATGATGCCCCTGTGTATGATAACCCAGTTGCTGAGGAACGACAAATGGAAGAGAAGAATGTAGTATTAGACAGGATTATTCTATATGCTCGAGTAATTACGGACACAGTTAACTGTCTGTATGACATTGGAGAGGGCGAGCCCAATGTTGTTTATTTTGGGACCATGGTAGCTACGTTGCCGAAGAGGAAGTATGCTACCTCTGCAAGCTTTGCACGCAACCCATGGGTGAGTGGGTGTCTAGCTCAGCCCCCACCAATCCCCTTGGTGGATAAGTTCTATAACTGGGTATCTGGAAACAACGATTTTGACCTTGACAGGTATAATGTTGGTGTTCTTTTTTTGAAGTTCACGTCGTTAGTTAGATGGTTAAAGCAATTTTATAAATCGTGCTTATGTTTGTGCGATTTTATGCAGCATGTGGATTGAGCATAAAACTCCGCGGATGCTTCGGGTAAATGCTGTGTGTGTTCAGCAACAATTAATTGGGGGACATCCTCTTGATCATGAGGTGGCTGTGCTTGCAATCAGGAGGTTTAATCAGCTTGATGTTGGTGCACACGCTGTGAACCAGTATATGCTATGGAGGGAAGTACTTGAACCAGATTTCTCGGTCAGTATCCCCTTTTTCCTTGTTTTGTGTAGACATCTTGTAAATGTTTGCCAGGTTGCAATTGGCCATGAAACGTGTTTGTTTTTTTACTGTGTCTATAACAGACGCATGCTCTTGCCGGGGAGAAAGTTGTGCATATAAAAGCTATTCAGTTGCAATTTTCGCAGTCTCTTCATGATGTCACGGCATGTCAGACGGTAAGGTTTCGGCCAGTTTCTGTCAACTAGTTTGCAATTTCGTTAATGTGGAAAAGTATTATTCATGCAAGCGTTTGTTGGTTGCAGTTCTTTGTGCCAGCCATTCTTGACCATGGTTGGGCAGCATACATGTGGGATATGATTAGGAAGGAGATTCACATACTGGATCCTTTGTGTGCTCAAATAGTGGGAGCAGAGCAGCGACATACAACCCATCACGAGGTGGTGTCACAGATTCATAGTGTGCTATTTAGTTGCCTTAATGAGTTCTTTGCAAAATGGCACTGCACACCTGACAGATGGAACCGGAAGTTCCCAAACATAACCCGGGAAGTTTTTACAAGGTAAATGACACTTTGTGCCGGACATATTTTTTCGCAGATTTTTTTACATGCTCGGCAGAGAGGTGATGCATGCACACTTCTGTATATGTGACAGGGATGAGTCTGGTATCTGCATGCTGCATGCGATCAGGCAGTACGACGGTGAAAAGATGATGTGGCCTCTGACGAAGGTAAGAGAATCTGTCATTTTTTTGGTCTTCTCATATGATGTGCCTTTTTGTTGTATCTCAAGATAGATGTTTGTGTCGTTGCATGTGACAATGAAATGTGCAGAAAAATTTGGCCACTTTCCGAAAGACAACTATTTTTGAGCTTTTCCGTCTGCGAGATGAGCAGGGCAATATTGTGGGTGATGATGTCTTGCGTGCTGCTCTGGAAGGAGGCGAGGGATGAGGACATTTGTATTTGTGTAGGTCGCGTGGAGTTTGCTTTAAAAATGGTGGATTGCTTTGATGTGGTGTCGTGGGCAGAGGATATCTAGTTATCTTGAATAAATGAACATAGGTTTAATTCGCGTGTAGTATGATATTTTAAATGTGTGGACGTATGACATGTATGGAGGCTGGTGCAGTAGTTTGTGTGGATTTGGTTGAGTTGGGTCTGTCTGAATATTTGCTTGTCTGGGATTTATTTTATGTGTATCAAGGGAGAGGATACTATTATGAGTGGTTGGTAGCTGTTTCAATATCATTTTTAAGGTCTTAGCATCGAAGGTCCCTTCTGAAATGGCAATATCTCCTGCATGCGCTAATTGTGTGACGAATGAAATCATGCATCATTTTGTTTCAGATGCCTCTGTATTAAATATCTACACAAATTGACCTGATGAATTTATAACAAAAGAACCCTTTCCGTGTGTGTGACCATTTTTTTCACAGTCTCCTGTTGATTGCCACCAGTCCCCCTCGTCGCTTCCCTGCGTTTCGCACGCAATTAAAAAAACACGATGCGTCTAGATGGAAATGAGAAGGTCAAATTTCATTTGTTTCTTTTTTTTATTTAACCTTTTGTCGGTGAACACTCATGCATTTTCAAGGGTCATGTTTTGATGAACGAGTAATTGTGCTTCCCGTTTCCCAAAAGGACTTTAGTTGCCTAGGCTCGTTTTGTTTTGATTATGATGGTAATTCAATATGATGTGGAGTTACTGTTGACAGTTTTGTTATTTCAATCTAGGAGCATATAAAACTGTTCCAAGGTGCCATCATGGAAGTTTGTAGTCGTGCTCATATGTACAAATTCATGATCCGTAGGTAGTTGCCAATGTTGCGCGTGTTTATGCATGAGTGTGAAATGGGCATGGGCATATATGTGAATGCGGATCCAGTGGTTTTGCACTACATTCCTTCTTTTTTAAATAGATTTTGGAGAAAAATATAAAGATGCACAATAGCAGATGTGTTAACATGACATAGGTAATATGTTGGTTATATTATCATATCGCGCATTTTCATAATTTTAAGCAAGAGGCAAATTGATTATAATGGGTTATATCTAAGATAACATTTAGCATAGCAATTTTCTGGTATAGATAAGATAAGGCAAATTCATTGTACTGGAAGTGTCAACCAGATAATAGCATATCAGTTCAATGCAGCATAGTAGTCGATTACATGGCAGCAAGGCCAGATAGAAATACTTGTACTGGTAGTGCATAGATAGGTAGAGATAAGTCTTAAAGCAGAGACAAAGCATAGAGTGACTTAGTCATGGTGATACTATTAATCCCTCTGCACAGGAAAGCTTGTCCAAAGCTTGTAACTCAAACGGATGTAACATCAATTTGAGGGGCAAGCTTTTCAGCACAGAGGGAGTAGCCGCAACCCTGTTGCATCGGTCATAGGTTTGATATTGGTTTGTTTTTTTGAAGCAAGCAACTCCTCCTAGTCCTGCTTCCCACCGCAGAGGTAGCTGGCCAATTCAGCCTTGTTGCCTTTCATCATCAGGACTTCATAAGCCATTTGTTTCCTCAGTTGTGCAATGATTTCCTAGGAAACATAGATGGAAAATGCTTGAAGATGATGTATAGTGACGTGAAATATAAAATGTTATTGAATATGTACTTTGCATACCTCAGTAGGAATTATTTGCAGGATATCTCCATCAAACTCCTTTATGTAGTGTAGCACATAGAATCCACTGTCAGCTCTGCATTTGTTTTTGGATCTTTATTAGGTTACTAGGATTAGGAGCACATATATAGAAATGATGGGGGTATTGCATAGTGGACTGTACTTGCTGCAGCTGGGGTGCATGCCATAATTGCACTTGTAACTCCATGGAAATGTTGAAAAATGCCAGTTTGGATACCATTCACGAAGACGATTGAAAAAGGAATCTAGTATAAGTTCAGCCATACGCATATGTTTTATCTCCATACTCCCCTGTTCTGACATGGTCATAGTTGGGTCCATTATGAACATAGTTTTTTCAGCTATGTCAATTTGATAGAGGCACCATGAATTGTCGACAATGTGTACCACCATGAACTGAATAAGGAACATGGATGAGTTATATCAGTCTTTTATGTTTTTAGATTGTTTTATTGTGTAACATTCAGTTAGCAACAAGCAATGTATTGTTTTTTATTGCTTACCTTTTTGCATTCTGCCAGGTTTGTTTCATTGAACATCCAGAAGAGTGTGTCTGTCTTGTGATGGTCCTGGCAGTTGATGGCTTGTTCCTGTAGGACACATTTTAACAGATGAATAACATTATGAGGTATGGATGAGGATGGAAGTGTCGCATATGAGAAATGTGTTGTGCTGAGACTCACCGCAAAGCTTGGAGGAAATAGCTTCCTCCACCGAGGAGTTCTGTATTTGTATAGTTTGCTGTCCTTCATGTCTAGCGCCAAAACACCTGCTGACATCCCGTTTGGTTTGAGGTCTTTATTTTCACCATAGTTCCGCAGGATCGAGTGGCCAGTCATCTCCAGGTGGCAAGGGTCATCAATTGAAAGCCATTTCCTGTTGTTAGCACACCATCAATTTCAGTTATATTTATATTACAATTGGGAGTGCAGACTCAAAGTTTGCAGGTACATTTCAAGATGCAAGATATAAAGAGATGAAGCTCTTTGGTAGCCTGCAACCAGAATTATTATTTTTCATGTGCACTTGTGGGTTTATTGTCAACGATAAAGATGCTTATCAGGTGAGAAGATGATGTGCTTTTTCAAAAGGTTCAGATGCGATGTTGAGCTGAGTAGTTGACGGCAGAGCTTATTTGCTGAAAAGTTATGAATGTATGGCAAGGAGTAATGCTCACATGGAACGTTCACTCAGCTTGCATTTTCTTATCTTCTTGTACCACTTGTCCACATCAATGGGGGGATCTGTTGTTATCCTCAGAAATTTTGCTACGTGAATGTCTGGCTCTATTTTTGGAACTGATGAATTGTCTGCAATATATGTCAGGAGAAAATTTGAGTTAGACAATGACAGTACACAAAGAATAACAGCTTGCTTCTCGGTAGCAAAAACCATATGGATGATATGGTACATTGGTTTTCAGAAACAAGAATTTTTTTTGCATGGGATCATCATTTGGAAAGCAAGAGAAGTGGAGATGGGAATATGAAGGACATGGTGATGGATGGAATGTACCTTTATGCGCCGGGTCAATGTGAATACCAGTGATTACCACAGCTGTGTCAGCATCAATAGCTTCCAGAGATTTGATTTTAGGAGCCTTGACCTTTACGTGATCTGCACAGGTGTATGAACAATTTTTGAATCATTGCCAAATTGTATAACATATGTACAGGGCGAGCACGAGATTTTAAAATTTGACAAGTTAGATACAGGTAGGCTTGTTTCATCACATTTATGGTTCTAAAACAATTTTTTTATTGAAAGTTATGTGATTAGATAGAAGTTGCCATGCATTTGCTTGTACCTCTGCTCCTTTTAGCTTTTTCACTAGGTGCAGCTGAATCAGCGCTATCAGATGTAGGCCGCCATGGGTCTGATGAGTTTTTGTTTGTCTTTGTTGGAGTTTCTGATTCTGCCGCGTCTACATTATCTCTGATAGCTGCAAGTTTGAATTTTATGCAAGAGCGTTAAAGCAATGATCTATTTGAAATCATGATACGCTCATACAACATTCGTTCACACGTTCCTAAACATAATTGATGTGTTGTGTGTTCATACAGGAGAAGATGGTTAATGGACAGTAGCGACAATGTACCTTCATCGCGGAGCAGCGTGTGAGTAGGAGTCACTTCAACATTAGTAATGTCTCCAGCCTCCCCGGCAACTGTATGGTGAGCGCGACATATTATTTTTTGCAGCTGGAGTTTTTTTTTGGTTGATCGGTTGGTACATCAATGCTACAGCGTAGAGTTTTACCTTGTGACAACAAGTCTATGCCATATGTTGTTTTTTGTACGGAAGTTGCTGGGCTCATGTCCCACAATGGTTGATTCATTGCCAAAGTGCTTGCTGGAACTGGAAGAAGGATCATTGTAGTTTAGCATTTTGGAACATATCATGAATGAGAAGGCAGGCGACATGTACCTGTGTCCGTGGATGCACGTCCTGTTGTTGTAGTTTCCATAGGTTGCTGATTAGCTGCAGCAGAAATGACACGTGGTGTGCGTTGTCGTCGTTTGTAAGCTATCACGACAGCAGGATCTGATGGCTTTTTCATATTAGTCTGAGTTTGAGCTGATGGTGTACTACACATACTCTGGACTTGCCCTATAAGAAGGAGATTTATGCAAATTGAGTTATATGCTTGCAGGCTGAGGTAACCAAGCAACAAAAAATGTGTATCACTGATACCTTCCGTAGAAGTGCCGGCAACATCCTTTTTACCAACAGCCTGCTTTGCCTGAGGTGCATGTTTCTTTGTTTTATAGTCAGGGGGTTGATCAACAGAAGCTGCTTCTGATGTTCTATGCCTCTTAGCGTCTACCATCATTACAATATTTGATCTCGGACGTTTCATTGTCCACGTTGGATTTCGAGTGACTTCAGTGATATACCTACGGCTCCTTAAATGATAAGGTGTCCGCGGAAAATGAGCTGATATTGGCACACCTGCAGATATAGGAAGAGCGTGGACAGAATGTTTAGCCTGAACTGTGGCTTGTATCACAGAATGTTTAGTCTGAACTGCAGATTGGTACCTTTGTTGCTTGGCTCATTGTCGGGAGATATATCAGTGAAACGAAGCACACGAGGCGCAAGGGGCACCTTTGTTACAATGAGAGTTTCTGCTTCTCCAGGAATGGTAGGTGCTGGCAATCTAGCTTCAGGAGTCTTGTCAACACATGGAGGTTGTTGATCTGTTGATGGGATGACAAACATTAGACATAATGCGAGCGCTGAGTTGTCATTTTAAAAAGGAAAAGGGTATGTTATGTTAAGTACATGGTTGAGAGACTGATTTAGCCATCTGTACAAGAGTGCGTGCGCATGCATTTGCAAATGGCGATCCTTGAGGGAGCTCTGTCTGCAGGGCTGTATCAACAAGCATGAAGTTTAGATATTCTGCTGCTGTTGGTACAATGACAAAGCTAATCAGAGGAAATTTTCCATGACTCACGTGTTACGAATCTTGGGGTGGAATTTGTTTTTTGTAATTCAGAGCCAGTGCAGTCCTGTTTCTCCCTGCGTGCCTTTGCTAATTGTTCTTCATGGGTCTGTGTTGAAGCTTGCACCAACTGCCCTGCTGATGTAGCTGGAAGAAGCAAGGGGGGCAGATATAATCAAGTGGTTAGTAATTTTTTAGCGGTGGTAATGAAATGGAGGAAAAAGGAGTGAGATTTTGTCAGGAACGAACATTGAGTAACCACAACAGCTTTTGTAGCGCCGACCAAGGGGCTTGGAGTTAGCCGGACACGTTGTGTGCTCAACCGTGTTTTTTCTGTAGCGGCAATCAAGGCCATGAACTCATCATACATCAGAGAAGCAGCTTCCTCGAGATCGCCACAAATACGATTAATGAGAGTTTTGCAACGCTCTTGGTGTTCAGCAGACAACACCTCATCAGGAGGGCAGTGATTTTCAGCAAAATGCAACACAGCGCTCCGCATCCGAGTGCAGACTCTAGAAGTGATGTAGTGACGGGCAGCAGTCTTGACTGTCTGAATTGGAATCATGGACCCCTGGAGCAGGATTGGATGGATATACCACGACCCTTCAGAGGCCCTTGTTAAAGGTTTTGTCTGTTTGTGCATGTCCATAGCAATTTTAGTTAGATATCGTTCCTAATGTAATAGATTGATCAGTTTTGAAATGATAGGATTAGGCACTCACCTTCAATCTTTTGTCTGGATCCCTTGCTATAGTAAATATGTCCTTCAAGGTGTCATTGCTATATGCAGATATGCGTGGCCAGATACTGGCTGTCATGTTGGTTTCAAAATCAATCCATTCCGCAAAGAACACCTGAAGGAGATGAGGACAAGAAGTACCTTTTTGCATTAGCTTTTGCATCTACTTTTTGGTAATCATGCACAAGGATGAAAAGGACACAATCATAAAGAGCTTTTTCATTATTCCATACCTGAAGACATAGTTGAAATCCTCCCATTGGGCACGCCCCTATTTTGCTTTTGTTTTTGTAGTGAAGCTGCACATCTTTTGCGTTCTGCATGATGTGGTCAATGATGAACTTCCCCCAGTTAAATGAACCGATTTTATCTGGCTTAATGACACAGTGAAGCACCTCGTCAGGCACTAACCCACAGCTGGCTTGCGGCGCAATCATCGTTGCACACACAAGGAGAGTGTAGCCGACATTTGTTGCGTCCAAGTGCTTTTTATTTGTGGAACGCGGATCTATGTTCCTAAGTACTGTCACCACCTCCTTAACCTGGATTTTCCCTCTTTTGGCCCTTCCCTCTGCCACCCGATCTATCCCAAGTAATTCTAGAACAGCAGCCCGATTTGTATTGATCTCGCTTTGCAGGGTTTCTGATACTAATGGGATGGGCTTAGATCCTGACTTTATCCCCGTAACAAACTCTATAGCTGCTTCATTTAGGGGTCTATTCTGGCCATCTGGGAATGTCATGGTTTTTTTATCTGTATCGATGTTCATAAGCAAACTCCAGTACATCTTGTTGTCTCCTCCACCGGATGCACGAGTCGTTAACAGGGATGCTAGTCCAGTTGGTTTCACCTGTTCGTACATCAGGGGCGAGAGGGTGCCGACGTACGCCGTCGTGAAGCCGCATCGAACATTGGGGATGTCATCAGCGTCAGAGCCTTGCAAGCCCGTTGGCTTGTGCGGGCCGCTCCCCTTCCTCCTTGGAACTTCGGCCACCAATGCGTCCGATGCGGCTCGATCTGGGTCGGCGCCGTCGCCCTCTTCCAGCGGGGGCATCGTGTTGCTAGCACGTACGGACGAGCTACCAGCTGCATGCAAACACGCCGTAAAAAATGCAATTAGATGCGAGATTAGATGCAAGCTACAGTGCTACAGCGCAAGATCCATCTCAGAGACAGAGAAGAAGAATGCGGAAGCGAAGACATGTACCTCGCTCGATGGAGCTTCACGCTCCGCTGAGCTTTCCGATTCGGTCAGCGGCGTCGAGTCGCATGTATTGCCGTCGTTGCACTGAGGGGCGGGAAGGAGCGCGGAGGGGCTATTGAGGAAGAAGAAAGAAGATGTGGCCTGGATTGCTAGATGCTCCTAGCAGAGCGTGTAGATAAGGCAAGGGCTGGATGCCGGAAGCGAGGCACGCCCGCATGCACAGTGTTCAGTTTCACGGGGCCCAGCATCAGCGACGTAACCACTGCACGGTCTCATGGGTTCGGACCAAATTCAACGCACCCGCTTTTTGTTGCCTTACCTCATTTGTATCGACGACGCGGGCTCGAGACAGGGGGAAATAAGGCAAAGGTGGGCACGTGGCGAAGCGTATCTGAGAAGAAGCGCGTGCGTCAGACACGCATCCTGGGCTGGGCCAAGCCAGATGAATTGCAGTTGTGGGTTGGTCGGCTGAAATAATGCCGTTCGTTTCCCAAAAGTGCTACTGTATCTCACTAGTCTAGATTTGGCCGGATGCATCAGTCTTGGATTGTGCCAACTGGCTCCCTCGCGGGCAGCACGGACGCATGCATAGACAATTGTCTGTTTGTCCAGGGGATCAGCTCAGATTAATAATGCAGACGGTCCACCATCTGGAGTGTGCTGCCTTGCCTAATGTGTACTTGGCTGTCAGCGCAGCTCATTAAACCATTGTTCGTGGCTGAACACACAAACCTCCTGATTCGTGTGTGGGCGGTGGACAAGGAACTGATTATAACTAAAAAATCATTCATCAACTAAGGAGAGAGTTACTGCTGCAAAAAATACATTAAAATGTCTTTATTGCAAAACATGCATATTACAACAGAAATTCATAAAAAAAATATTACAAAACATGGAGTATTTAACCAAAAACTACCACATTTCACGGACATGTGACAGAAAACTACCACTTTACGTTTTTGTGCGGAAAACTACCAAATTTGTCCTAAACCGTGGCAAAAAACTACCAACTCGCGTAAGCGCTCTCTTCGCCCACGCTAACCTCGAATCTGACCGGTTGGGCCCGCGAATCAGTTGCCACGCTGGCAATGGACGGCCGCCACGCGTTGACGGCCGTTAACGGCCCGTCCGCTGTCGGAACGGCGGCTGGCGGCGGTCCAATAAGTGAGAGCGAGCTCAGGCACTCGCTCAGTCTCTTCCTCCTCGCTCGCTCTCACTCGTCCTCATCCTCTCCCTCTCCCTGGTGCCGTCGCCGTCGCCGCCGCGGCCATTACTGCTGGTAGAAGTTGAGGATGCCATCTTGGAATGATGAGGAGAGCTCGGACGAGGACACCAACATGGTTTCAATGGATCCTCATCTCTTTGTAAGTGCATAATGGTGGAACAGAGTTAGGGTTAGGGTTAGTTCATCCAAATTGGAGATTCCAATTTGCTTTAGGTTTGATTCGAAGTTTCTTTTGTAGGAAACCCCTGACAGTGTGGTGGAACCAACTTTTTGTGGTTCTTACACTGAATCTGAGCCGACGTGCATGATGCATCATCAGAGGCCGAAGAAGATGGTGGCTTTTGAAGGTGCTTTGACTGGGAGGCGATTCCTGGGTTGTCCTATGCAGCAGGTATTTAATCTGGAACGCTAACTTGTTTTGCTGGTGGAGATGTGTGATGTGTTTTGCTGCTGGAGATGTGTGGTGCAGCATGTGGTGCAGAGATGTGTGATGTGCAGAGATGTCTGCTGTAGTTTACAACTGAAACTTGAAAGTGCCATACATATGCAGAGAACTTTACTGTACTGTGAACTGAATGTATTAGTTAGGTGTTTTCTGAATATAGCTGTTAATTGAAAAAGAACAGAGTTAAATGAATTTATATCTACTGCTAAATATAGCTGTTAACCGAATTTATCTCTGATGCTAAGTCAGGTGATGTGTGCTTACTGTGAAAGAATTATGTTTGCATAATTCAGAGAACATATACTCTGCATATATCATGTGTGGATAACTGACAGTAGTGACATAGTTGGAAGTAGCAAGATGCAATTAGCTTAGATAGTCTGACAAATAACTTAACATATATAGATAGTCTGACATAGATAGATAGTACTGCCATTGCCTGACGAAACTGAACCTAGGAACTTACTGAACTTACGAAAGTTCAGGACTGACGAAACTGAACATTAGTGCATAACTGAAGGCATCACTTCACTCCTCCTTCTTCAGCTTCTGCAGGCGCTGGGAGTGGCGCACCGCAGTCACGGCCGCCCTCTTCTTCTTGTTCTTCTTGGCCGGCGCCGGCTCCAGCACATCTTCCTCGCCGCCATCTTGTTCTTGCTTCACGACGACGCCGTCTGGGAGATCGGCGACCTCCGGCAGGGCATCCACGTGGATTGGGAGGTTCCTATCCCCCTCCACGGCGTCGAGGAATGGAGCCAGCAGCTGCACTCCAGGCTCGTCGTCGGAGAGGACGACGACCGCATCCACCTCGTCGTCAGATGGCTCGTCCTCATCATCGTCACTGGACTCGCCGTCAGAGTCGTCAGAGGGCCCAAGGACCCATGGATTGCGCCTCTCCCAGTAGGCGTTGTTGATCGGGGCTGGGACAGCGAGCACGGCGTCGGTGACGTGGTCCGCGGCGGCCGGCACCATGGTGGATGAGCGGTACATCCACCATCGGGCGCGCTGCCTGGGGTCGGGGGGAGCTGCACCTCGCGCATCGCCCACAGCAGAAGGGTCGGCGGTGGGATGGTGCGACCGGCAGGGAAGGCACGCTGCTTTTCAGCAGCTGTCATCACCTTCACGAGGCCGTGGGCGTGGTTCCTCAGCATCGCCAGACTGGGGAACCAGCGCGTGATCTCCCTGTATTGCGCGCGCATCTCCTGGTTGTTGCCGGCGAGAGCTTCGATGGCCAGCTGCCAGTCCATGGCGACGGCGGTGGGGGTGCTTGTCGGCGGCGATTTCGACAGGAGAGAGGGGGAAGTGGAGTGGGCGGTGCGAGCGGCGAATGGGCAGAGAGAGTGGTGGGTGGCGTATTAAAGCCGTAGAATCTGAAACGTCTGGTGTTACTCAACGCTGCCGGCTAACAACATATAATAAGTTTGGCCGATGCTAGTCAAACAAATCAGAAGCACTAGCCCATTGGTATTGAACGCATGGTTACAACCAACTAGTCCTGGGTTCGAGCCCCAGGCCAGACTTTTTTTGTGCAGATTTTTCTTTTCTAAAATGAATTTGGCAGTAAATGGCAATGTAACTTCTGACCTGTTTAAATGGCAATGTAACACAAATAAAACAAGTTAAAACAATTTCAAAATGCACCTAAACAAGTTAAAAAAATTATCGCATTCTTCATCTATCGTTGCTCTTTCTAGACAATCATGGGTACGCTTATAAATCTATTCCACAAGATCATAGTGTCCTTCATCCATGTCTTATGCCTGAATGAATAATGTTTGATATGCATTTACAGGTGCATATCAAATAAAACCCGTAGCCATAGCTATTATGAAAGAAAAGAAAAGACAAAAGTCCAAATCCAATGGATATGCATTTACACGTGCCATAGCTATTATGAAATAAATTACTCATAATTTACGACAAAGTGAAACAGAACCTAGATCCAGAGTTGCACAGACGGTCAACTTCGTCAACTAGATACCATACAATCCACCTAGCCATGGTGGGAGATACAGTTATATTTCAATACAAATCTAACTCAATACCACCCACATGCTCGGATTTGCCTAATACAGCGCTAAAGGGGGAAATGGAAAGAGTCTTATTTTAGTTGACCGACTAATCTCATCTACGGTTTCTACCATCTTAGCAGATGTTAAGAAAACCCGTAGGTTTTTCATTCGTGCAGGCGTGCCCGCTTAGCTGGTGTAGCGCCATCGTCGTTGTCCGTACTGGATCCACGGACGAATCTGGTAGTTGACTCGCAACAGCTGCTCGTGCTTGTGGGGTCGTCATCGCCAGCTAAAACATGTTCTTCTGGATCATATGTAGCCATCCCCTCGACCGCTGAAAGACGAGATTCGACTTCAGGTTCTTCTGCCTGATCTCCATCCGCCATTGAGAGGCCATCAGCCCTCCCGTGAACTGATTCCTACATGCAGAAGCCAAAACTTTTTTATATCTGCATTATTACTGCCAGAACATGCGGAAGGGGAAGAACAGACCAGAAACAACAAAGATCATATGTACATACCGCGATCAAAGAGCAGCTGCGGGAGAGAACATCATGATGCGGATCACTGCCGCTCGACTGATCTCGCTTGTCGACCAATCGAATGCCGACCGAAGCAGATCTTGATGACACATGCGCATCAGATTGTGCGCTCGATAGAGCTGCAGACATATCTATACTCGTATGCGGTACGCACACACCGATTTGCTTTTAGCACACCTCGCTCACAAGCAGCAGGATGTAGAGGGCTTGGGGGATTAGGGTGGCAAGTGGTGGAGGTTGGTGTGTAAGACGGGAGTGTTGCACGAGAGGCAAGGTATCGGTCTTTAAGTACAGCGTGGTTCCCCGAGCGCGCTCGTTCTGTATGAAATTCAAACGGCGGGCGGTTCGCGCTCAGCGCACTCATCAGGGTATGTGTTCACAGCTGGCATCCACGCCAGTGATACGATGTTAATGCTGCATGCGAGTACTAAGGTAGAAGTTAATATATACAATCGGGAGAATAAACTTACAGAAAAATAAACTTCCATTCTGAAAATACAGAGCACAAAACTTGTTCAGTCCACAATTAAGTTAGAAGATTTGTGGCACACAGCGACAAATGTTGTGTCTTATTACATAGAGTTATGATCTATTGGCTGCAAAGCCCTCAACATCGTGGATCCCATGACTTCAAACCAAAGCACTAATTCTATTTGTATCTATATCAGTGTTGGCAGCAATATGGAGAACAACTTTTGGCTTGTTGCAGGTGTTTCTCCTATGGCCACCGACGCCGCAATTTGAGCATTTTGCCTCCTTCCTTTCCTTCTGAGGAAGATCACCTCTCTGCGGACAAGTTGTGCTCTTGTGTCCAGGTTCACGGCATATGCTGCAGAAACGAGTGCGCTTGCTTGTGCTGCACTTCTCAACATCTTCACCGGTTTTGCACTGTTTTAACCTTTTGCTTTTTGCACCCCGATCATCGTATGGAGGTTTATCTCTGCTGTTGGTAGGTCGTCCGGCTTTCCTTTTACGCTCTCGTGCTTTCAACCCTACAAAATCACCGATAGCACTGCGTTCTGCATCACTTGTATTGCCGTTCGTGTATGCGATTGCTGGAACGGCTTCCTTGTCTTTAAGTTGCATCCGCTGAGTTCTGTCCTCCAATCCCATGCCATCACGGACAGCAGCTACAGGAGTTAGCTTATCCATTGTTATCTTGAGCATTTCCATTGCAATCCCATATGCTTCTGGATTTGCATCCCCTAACCTCACGACTTCAAGTGCATGGTTGTAGAGATTTGAATGTCTGAATGTTACTGACTTTACAGAAATGCTATCCTTCTGAAGGTATGAGAGATGGGCTGGCAGTATATCTCGTGCATCTTTCGTCCAACGTTTGAGAATATGCTTCTCTGGTATGTGATCTATGCCGATGAAATCCAGTACCTGTCACACATAGGTGGTGTTTCATCATGCAGGCATTCAAAAGAGAACTTTGCAGATATTTTATCAGCAGCATGGGGCAGGGTATCACCTTGACAGCATGGCAGCAGAGCAGGCCAGTGTGCTCGAAATTGCCGCATTCACATAACACTTGTGGTCCATCATCAACCAATTCTACCTTATATAGAATCCTGCACCACATTTCATGTTTTTCTGGATGGTATCGTCTGACAAAGCATGTTTTACCTTTTTCAACTTCTTCAACTCTGTACTGTGATGCTTCATATGTGATTTGGCCAAACATGTCAAATATAGCTCGAGTGTACACCTTGCTGGCATGATGCTCCAAGGGTGTGTTCATTCTCATTACAGGGGACACCTGAAAAAGCAGACATTGTATTATGAAGATGACATGACATCACCCACTAACAAAATCCGAGTAACAATTTCTGAAAAACTTACTATTTTCGTCCTCCTCTCTTCATAGTTCTCACTTGCCTCTCTATCAAAAAGAAGCCGCATGTACTGACGAACAAATAGATGCATTGGACAACTAGCTGGAACATAAGTCTTCAACATGTGGTTGGCACTTTCACTGCGCTGCGTACTGGTCATCTTAGCACAAAACTTGCCATGGAAATATGGCTTCGCCCATTTCTCTCTTGTCTCATATATCTGGGTGAGATAATTGTTCTTATGCAGACCATATGTGTCAATCATCTGCTCCCATGCCGATTCAAATTCGTCTACTGTCAACATGTGCTGTACTATTTTGTGGAAATCTGACTTGAATTTGCTGCGCTTCGTGTAATATGATCCAAGATATTCCTTTGCTTTTTTGAGCACATGCCATTTGCACCATCGATGTGTTGTGTCAGGCATAACTTTCGCAATAGCTAATTCCATTGCTCTGCATTGGTCTACAAGAAAAATCGGAAGTCATCATATTATGTCAGTACAGTGATACCACAGTGTTCTACAATACAAGAGATTAAGCAAAATATCTTATTCCATTCCTCACCGGTTAGTATTGTTTGTGGATGCTTCCCACCCATCATGCGGATGAATTCAGCAAACACCCACTGGAAACTTTCCTCTGTCTCGTCCCTGATCAGCACACCAGCAAAGATCACACTCTGGAAGTGATTGTTGACTCCAACGAACAGCCCAAATGGCATGTCATACATGTTTGTACGGTAAGTTGTATCAAAGGTTATTGCATCTCCAAAGTAGTAGTACTGTGCTCTGCTGGCACCAGTTGACCATAACAGATTGCGTATGCGGCTTTCTTCGTCAGGCTGTACTCTGTAGTACAACCCAGAATCTTTTGCTCCTAACTCTGCAAAAACATCCATTGTCTTCTTTACATCATTATCAGCTTGTTCACGACTGATCTTGCCACACAACCCTCGGAGAGCTCTTTTGCTGAACGGTACATTGCTCATTGAACCGAAGAAACTTCCGATTATATTGTAAACTTTGCCAACGCTAATGTTGTTTTCACGGAGTTGTTTAATCACATCACGTGTGTATATATCAATATGCTTGTGTGAAGGCCAGTAAACTTTCTCACCACATCTTTCAGTGAGAGCATGGTTGTGATCTGTCCTGTACTCATTTATATACCAGCCATTATCGGCTGAACGCAGCAGCCGTATCATAGCAGGGCATCTACATCGGCATGTACGTTTGTTATCCTTCTTTGGTATTCCCTGAAAACGTTAAAAAAACGTACAGCACAGTGATTGTCAATAACATCTTCACTCATAGGCAGTGATACGAGACAGTAAATGACTACTCACCGAACATCCACAAACTATCTCCTGCATGCATTTGGTTCTTTCAACATTTAGCCGGCTTTTGCCATATCTTACTCCAAACCCAACCTCCCATGAATATAGATTGTAGTAATCATAAGCTTCACCCAGTGTATCAAAGTTCCTCCCCACAGCAGGAACTATGACAGTTTCAGTTTTGTTTTCTGCATAGCTTCGCAGTGTTAGTTCCAGCGCACTCATCCTAGCAGCACATGGGGGTCTTTCGTCAGGTACATGCCCAACTCGGATTCTGCATGTACAGAGATGTATATTTTCAGAATTTTTGTTCACTTAGCTGTTTTAGCACACGACATGCACATGGAGCAACAAATAGTACACACATCAAACGCAATAAACCCAATGCCGTGCAGATGTACCTCTTCGTCCAGCCAGGGGCTTCAGGGTTGTCTTTCCCTGTAGACTGCTCTGAAGCTGCTGCAGAAGCGCTACTGCTTCGCAAGTGCTGTTCAGATCCGTTTCCATGGCTACTATGGCATCTCCCGCTTCTGCAATGCTGGATTCAGCAGGCCCGCACATTGGCGCTTGGTTCGCACCGTGTTTCAACAGCGCCTCTGCTCCGGGCAGATCCGGCAGTGGAAATCTATTTCAACAGGACGAGTATGAAAGTAAGGAATTGATCTATCCTAACACAGAGAACATAAAGTGGGAGCGGCAAGGTTCACCTGTCAACTGGATCCGACAAGAAATCGATTTCCTCCTCTCCGGCGGTGGCAACCTCCATAGCCATGAGCTCCTCGCTATCGCCACCGTCCCAGGGAAGAAGATAGATCTGCTTTTACTTTTGAGAGCCGGACGGACGGCGGTGGCCCACATTACAGTATTCACCCACGCATCCGGCACGAGGCGTTTATGTAACGGACGCACGAGACGGATTCGTAACGTGAGCAGTCTCAACCCATCTGTACCAATGGAACAATAATATCGTGTACCGAATCTCCCCCATTAGTCTCGACGTCACCGTTTCGACAACTCGCTTGCGAACGTACGTAACAAGGATTTGTACATACGGTTGCATTTAATACTATACGCCACGCGTCACCGCTCCGTCCTTGCCAGATAGCAGGAGCGCGCGAGCTCGTCCGCGCCATCGCCGCTCTCGGTTTCTCGGTTGCAAAACTATGCGATTGGACTTTGGCGCCCGCAGCATGAGCTAGGCAAGGACTTTGACCTTGTTTGGAGCCCGAGGCGTCAGATGTAATGTGCGCTCACGTCCTTGATGTCTTCTTGCATGAGGAATAGGTAGGCATGCTTGGTGGAGAAGGGTAAGTACAGAAGCGACTGCAACTTTGTAGACTCGAAATTTGTTAGGCGATTTCAAAGGCTAAACTGCATACCGATCAAAATGACCGAGCAAACTACTCTCTCTAAAGTTAGTACAAAGTTAAGACACTTATTTTAGGATGAAGGGAGTATAATATTTTGATCAGTGGAGTGGGTGAACAGACTAGGGAAGCCGTTAGCGAGTGCATGGTGGTGGACCCAGGTGTCTAGCCAGAAGAATGCGGAAGCTCCATTTTGTGTTAGGACGAAGGAGATCTAGCGAAGGGGTATATGTTGGTTGACGATGTTGGATAGGAACGAATTAGGAGTTTGTGATCTTTGGATGACATTAGGGTGATGGAGGAGAGCCAAGAAAACAAAAGAGTAACGGAGGGTAGTAGAAATTTGACGGCAACTTTTATTAGCAAGCGCACATTATGGATGAGGATGCTTTTGAGCTCTAAACTGTCAAACTCTTTTGGCTTACAAACATTTTCCCAAGCTATTAGACATTGAGCACCTACACAAAACTGATGTGCAACCCAAAAGAAGGCACAACTTATAGCATAAAGTTTTTCAGCTGCATTTTTGGGTAGGCGGAAAACTGACATACTAACCCTTAGAAAGAAGAAGGGTATGCCAACCTGCGAGAAACCAAAGGCGCCTATCTAAGATGGGGCCGAAGACATAATATGGTAGTTTATAGGGAGAGGGGTAGTGTGAGGTACGTTTGTGGAAAGGAGGATATGGAACAACCAAGTATGTTAATGATATTGATGTCATTCTTGAGTTGTTCCCATGAAAGTGGGGTGAAGGTTGTTTGGAAGATGATGGAGAGGTAAATGGGTAGAGCAAACTCATCTAGGATTTTTTTAGGATTTCAATGCCCCCTGAGATGAGGCCTTAGCTAAGATGAAAGTGGCATCGACGTGTTGTCTCATTCTTGGTGATAGGTGGTCGTAGATGGGGTGGCAGAGAGTGGCTGGATTGTGTTTTTCGTTGTTTAGTTGTTTTAGAATGTTGGCGGAGATGATAAATATATAGGTAGGGTGAAAGGCGATTGATGGTGCAACACACCGAGGGTGTCCCATCAGCCAGGAAGCCCGGTGTTGGGCTGGCCTCGGGACCCAGGAGGCTTGGTGGCAGCGCGACACCAGGATGCAACCCAGGGCCCTGCTGGGGATCAGGAGATCATCTTGGCATACAAGCCAAGATGCTATCGGCATGAAGCTGGTTAGGAACCCTCTGAAACAGAGCTCTGGCCCCCTATATAGGGCGACGCTAGGGGTCATACGTTGGGAAACATAGTAGAAAAAAAATTGCTCTACGAACACCCAGGAACAATATGAAGATGCATATAGGGTTTGGATCAACGTTCCTTACCGACTCCAGAGTGCAACGGAAGTAGACGAGTCGGCGTAGATCGTACTTGGAATCCCTCGAACCGCCCTCAAACGATCCCTCGAACAGAAGACCGAAAGCACATCTTCTCTACTTGGTTGCAAGCGTACGGTCTTCACAATCTGGCAGCGCTTCGCTATCCCGAGCTAATTGTCGCCAGATAATTAGAGGAGAAGATTAGAACTACACCGGGCTTCTAATTATGAGGACTAGAGAATCTAGGTCAGCTCTAATTGATCAGCCAGGATCAACTTAAACTAGAGGAGCTAGAGGAGGCTCCAAAACTTGTGTGACTATTTTGGCCAATACCTCAAGTATACTAGCCGGCCGGCCCACCCTCCCCTTAACCGCCACCCATCGCCATGCTTCCTCCGCCCACTGCCGTCCCTTTAACCTAGGCAGATCTCGAAGTCTGACACCGGCGAACCTGCACCCCCCGCCACCCCTAAGATAGACAAGGAGGCTCATGCTCCGCCTGCACCCGTTGCATCCCTAAGATAGACGAGGAGGCTACTCCGCTGCGGCTGCGGCTGCCTCCGCCGGTGGCCTCGGTGCTCCTCCACAGCTGCTGCTTCCTCTCCACCTAATTGACTGAAGCAAATTTGAATTTCAGGCGACTGGCGTCCAACAAAACTGTTAATTTATCTTGGTTCTACTTATTGTTACAGGAATGTGAGGCATATGAGAGATTCTTGGATGACACCAAGAATCTCCTTGAGTGTAAGACCTTGGTATCGTACCAGGCGTGCTGCATCTCCTAAGGAGAGGGAATGGTATAAAGAGGCTGCTTGTATCCGCGTTTTCATTTACGGTATATTTCATTGTTTTTCAAATATTTTTCTTGTGAATCTACGTAACTGCCTACAGTGAAGAATATTTATGATCCATTAATTACTCACCTAAATTTGTTGAATAAAGGAATATTTCGGTCCTCACCAAAATATCAAATATTTAGAAAATATGTGAGAACTATTTTAAAAAAGCATTAAGTCAATCAATTTTTGACTAAATTTGAATCTGCTTTAGTTTAGTCCGAAAATCCAAAGGCACATCCGCATCCTCTTCCCTTGTCCCAGATTCGCTAGAGATAATTTCATTATTCGCATTCTCTTTTATCATGTCATTTAATCCTCTTAGCTCTTTCTTGCCACTCCCATGGGCTCTGACAATCCTTCCGGCGGTGAAATTGGCCCTTTGATCTTGCTTCCCTTATAAATTACATCAACCTTTTTCAGTTGAATGAAGAAATTATTTTTGCAATAAAAAATTAACACATGAAACAAACAATCAAATGAAAATTTTCTATTTTCTGTATATGTCATTTAGTGGCATGAAGCAATTGCAATCGGTACATACACATGGATGTTCTCTCTAGCAATCATAAAATACTAATGAAAATCTAGCAATCAGTAATCAGTAGCATTAGGCAATCAGCCTACGTATAAACTGCCACACAACCCAGTATAATCAGGCCATGTTTAATCAGCATAAGCATCTCAATTTATCTCTCTCTCTCCCCCCTCTCTCTCTCTATCTATCTCTCTATTCCTCTCCTGACACCACACACAGTAACAACAGCATATCCACATAGAGGCTATCACTGAGGCGGGAAAACGTGACTTTCCAACACGTGATCTGGACCACTTCTCATGTGGTTTGGATTACGAATGGCACGTCTTACCGCCGACCGGGAGGTCGGTGAATATTGCTAGGTACTAACTCTACGTACTTGCAACTATTGTCCACGTCAAAGGGGGAGTATCATATCAAATTCCACCTTCGAAACAAGTCTGACAATTTCCTTTGGAGCCTGGTAGCTGTATATGGCGCCGCTCAAGAGGAGTTTAAGTCTGCATTTCTAAAAGAACTTGTTAATACCCGTCGAAACAATCCCCACCCCATGTTAATCGGGGGGGGGGGAGTGGATTTTAATATCCTTCGATATCAGCAGGAAAAAAACAATGACCGGTTTGATACAAGGTGGCCTTTCCTCTAATGCTGTTATTGACAGTCTGGATCTGAGGGAGATAACGATGTCTGGTTGTCAGTATACCTGGGCCAATAACCGACCGGTGCCAACCTTTGAAAAACTTGACCGGGTGCTAGTTACCACCGACTGAGAATATAAATATCCCCTAGCCTCGGTTCGGGCATTAGAAAGAACTGAGGCCTTATCGGATCACGCTCCATTGCTCACCGATTTTGGACAACCAATCCGAAGCTCTAACCGTCACCAATTTAAATTTGAATTGGGATGGCTCACTAGAGAGGGATTTCATGACCTGCTTAAGAAAGTGTGGGCGTGCTAGCCTCGCGGTAACACACCCATTCACCGATGGAATAATCGAATTCGCGCATTGCGTCGATTCCTTCATGGATGGGCCAAGCATACTGCTGGCATCTACAAAAAAGTAAAACTACGACTATCTACCTTAATTGATTCCCTTGATAAAATAGCGGAGGTGAGGCCTCTGTCTGCAGTTGAGATTGAGCAAAAAAGCAATCTAAACGAGCAGATAGCCTGCCTACTACGCGAGGAAGAGATTAAATGGTACCAACGTTCTGGATACGCTTGTGCAAGGTGATGATAATACGAAATACTTTCAAATGCTTGCCAATGGCAGACATAGAAAGAAACGCATATTCGCCCTTGACCAGGAGGAAGGCCGAATTGAGGGGGACGTACCACTTAGAACTTTTATTACTAAGTATTACAAAGAGCTTTTTGGACCTTCAGCTGAATCAAATTTTCAGCTGGATGAATCCATTACTCATGACATTCCTCAAGTTACGGAAGCGGAAAATGAATTCCTAACCTCCCCGTTCTCTGAGGAAGAAATTCAAACCGCGGTGTTTCAAATGGAACACAACAAGGCTCCGGGTCCGGATGGCTTTCCCGCAGAGTACTATCAATGTTTTTGGGACGTCATTAAGGCAAACTTGGTTCAGTTTTTTAACCAAGTGCATGCTGAAGACCTTGATGAAAGATCGTGGATGTCGCCTAGAGGGGGGGGGGGTGAATAGGCGCTTTAAAATAATTACGGTTGAGGCTTGAACAAATGCAGAATAAACCTAGCGGTTAATTTGTCAAGCACAAAACCTACAACAACTAGGCTCACCTATGTGCACCAACAACTTATGCTAAGCAAGAAAAACTACTTAGGTGATAGCAAGATATATGACAAGAAACAATATGGCTATCACAAAGTAAAGTGCATAAGTAAAGGGCTCGGGTAAGAGATAACCGAGGCACGCGGAGACGACGATGTATCCCGAAGTTCACACCCTTGCGGATGCTAATCTCCGTTTGGAGCGGTGTGGAGGCACAATGCTCCCCAAGAAGCCACTAGGGCCACCGTAATCTCCTCACGCCCTCGCACAATGCAAGATGTCGTGATTCCACTAAGGGACCCTTGAGGGCGGTCACCGAACCCGTACAAATGGCAACCCTTGGGGGCGGTCACCGAACCCGTACACTTTGGTAACCCTTGGGGGCGGTCACCGGAACCCGTCAAATTGCTCGGGGCGATCTCCACAACCTAATTGGAGACCGTGACGCTTGCCCGGAGCTTTACACCACAATGATTGAGCTCCGAACACCACCAACCGTCTAGGGCGCCCAAGCACCCAAGAGGAACAAGCTCAAGGGTACCAAGCACCCAAGAGTAATAAGCTTCTCAACTTGTAACATCCACGTATCACCGTGGAGAACTCAAACCGATGCACCAAATGCAATGGCAAGGGCACACGGAGTGCCCAAGTCCTTCTCTCTCAAATCCCACTGAAGCAACTAATGCTAGGGAAGAAAATGAGAGGAAGAACAAGAAGGAGAACACCAAGAACTCCAAGATCTAGATCCGAGGGGTTCCCCTCACATAGAGGAGAAAGTGATTGGTGGAAATGTGGATCTAGATCTCCTCTCTCTTTTCCCTCAAAAACTAGCAAGAATCCATGGAGGGATTGAGAGTTAGCAAGCTCGAAGAAGGTCAACAATGGGGGAAGAACACGAGCTCAAAGGATAAGGTACATTGGGGAAGAAGACCCCCTTTTATAGGAGGGGGAAAATCCAACCGTTAAGTGCTCAGCCCGCACATGAGCGGTACTACCGCTCGGGCGGAAGAAGCAGTGAAAAGGAGCAACAAAACAAGAACCTTGGGGCAGTAGTACCGCCGATAAGCGGTACTACCGCTCACCCCAGCGGTACTACCGCTGGAGGAGCAGAACACGGGACAAAAGGAGGCAGGACAGAGCAGAGTACGGTGGCAGTAGTGCAGTAGCGGTACTACCGCTCGACCGGAGCGGTACTACCGCTCGACCGGAGCGGTACTACCGCTTATAGGCGGAACTACCGTGCCTTACTGCCGCGCGACTACCGCTGAACCTGACACGAAAAGAGCAGACCCAAAATCGAGGCGGTAGTAGAGCGGTACTGGAGCGGTACTACCGCTTGACGCTACACGCGGTACTACCGCTGCCACCGCGGTACTACTGCAGGGAGAAAAACAGAACTGCCAAAACTTCTTCATATGAGCTCCGAATTGAGCAAACTCAAGCTTGTTGGATACAAGGTTATAGTAAGAAGAGGCAGGGGAGGTATACCAACAAATAGAGGAGTGAAACCTCCAACCGAGAAGAACCGGCATAACGTCCAAAATCGAAAACATCATAGAAGATGCGAGTGAACTCCGTTTTCGATGAACTCGAGCTTGTCATCAAGATGACCATAAGCTCCAAAACTCACAAAGAGAAGAACAAAGCAAGAACCAATAAAGATGTTGCAAGGATGCAATGGTTTGAGCTCTCTATGAACGATATGATCAAGCTACTCATTGAGAGCCCCCCTTGATAGTACGGCAATCGATCCTATAACCCGGTCTCCCAACTACCATCATGAGACCGGTAAAATAGAAAACCTATCAAGAGCAAACCTTTGCCTTGCACATGGTCCACTTGAGCTAGATGATGACGATCTTGACTCCCTCAAGATGGACCACCTTTCTTGATTGCGTTGGCTCGATGAAGACTAGTTGATTGCTCCCCCATACTCCACTATGGGTGAGCCACCCTTCCGCACATCTTCACAAGTCCATTGTCACCACAATGGCTTCAAGCATTTGATATCTTCGTGATGCTTTACTTGAACTTTCCCGCTTCACTTGAACTTACACACCGCGACCTAACCCCACAAAGAACTCTCACGAAGACCATGGGTTAGTACACAAAGCGTAATTGACAATGCTTACCATACCATGGGATTGCTTGATCCCTCGGTACATCTTGTGCGCTTTGTGTGTTGATCAACTTGATTCACTCTTGACTTAGTCTTGATCAACCTTGACTCTTTCCAACTCTCTTCATTTGGATGATGTCTTGAAGGTAAACATGAATGATGACACAATCTTCTTCTTCAAGACATGCTTGCAATAAGCTCAACTCTCACATGACCAATCTTTGGATAATTCCTTAATAACACCTTGGTCACCACATAAACTCCTTGAAACCAACACATGGACTTCAAGAAATGCCTATGGACAAATCCTTCAAATATAACTCAAGGCAACCATTAGTCCATAGAGATTGTCATCAATTACCAAAACCAAACATGGGGGCACTGCATGTTCTTTCAATCTCCCCCATTTTGGTAATTGATGACAATCACTTTCAAGAGAGTTTATATAAGGAATTATGCATCACCATGTAATGCAACAACCAATAATGCATGCGTATGAGATGCAAATGCTTAGGAACAAAACCAAATCAAGGAGAAAACTCTGAAGACTTAAGACTTCTCCACAAAACTCTCCGAAACTTCTCCCCCATTGGCATCAATTGCCAAAAGGGCGAAAATCTTAGAAGGCCAATATAAAAAGTGTTCCTCCAGAAATTGTGTATTTCTCAACAAGAGAGTGGAATGCAATACACATGTCCAACGGTAAATCTTGGAGAAAGACAAACTATATTGAGGCCCAAAGATTGCAAAAGAATGATATGCCACAAAGACATAACAAAGAGAGAAACAAGCAATCAAAAGATACCAACTGAAGCAAGCAATCAACGGATATCAATTGAGCCAACTAGACCAATGATCCTACGTGCCACATGAATGAAATAAATTAGGATATGAGCAAAGGAGTGTTCTAGAGAAACTAGAGAGGCTCCCCATTATTTGTGCACAATTTAGTTTTGTAATTGGATACAACGAGCACAAAATAGGATCGTCACTCCCCAAAGATCAATAGAACCTCACGACAAGTGCAAGTGAGCATGTAGGAAACAAAGCCTAGCACTTGAAACAAACAAATGGTTGAGCAACATATAAAAGAGGCAACTTAAGAGTAGGCTCAACCAAATGATGTGTGTGAGTCATGGCAAAGCACTTGAGAAGACTAATGTACGGATGAGCATTAAGCATCAACATAGTCTTGGATAGTGGAGATACAAGGTGCATGACATGTCCTCCCCACACACACCAAGCAAAAGGGTTCACAAGCACACTAAAAATGCAAAATGAATAACCAACACTTGTGACAACCCATGGTGGAGATAGAAGATGAAAGCCTCATCAAGACGAGGGATACCAATTAAGATGGCAAAAGCCTCGTAGATATAAGCATGAGGAAAATAATCTTCACCACACAGGAGTGCATCAAGATGCAACGAGATAAGACATGCACTCAAGGCAAAAGCTTTCATGGAGCCACCAAAGAAATAACAAGAAAGACAAGGTGGACGTGAAAGAAAGGATATCATCTAGAGATGTAATTTCTTTCAAGTGTATAAGGTTCTAGGTAGACGAGATCATGATGATATATATCTACAAAGAAGGATGTACACTCGAAATAGTTACAACACGAAGGAACAAGATATCCAAGAGGAAGTCATACATATACCAATAAGATATTTGCTTGGAAGCATAGCACATGGCTAGATATGGTCTTATAATATATACATGAATTCCTACCACACACCCATCAAAGACATCACAACTAGCAACATGAGATCATCATTGAGATGCTTTGTCATCAAGATGACCATAAGCTCCAAAACTCACAAAGAGAAGAACCAAACAAGAACCAATAAAGATGATGCAAGGATGCAATGGTTTGAGCTCTCTATGAACGATACGATCAAGCTACTCATCGAGAGCCCCCCTTGATAGTACGGCAATCGATCCTATAACCCGGTCTCCCAACTACCATCATGAGACCGGTAAAATAGAAAACCTATCAAGAGCAAACCTTTGCCTTGCACATGGTCCACTTGAGCTAGATGATGACGATCTTGACTCCCTCAAGATGGACCACCTTTCTTGATTGCGTTGGCTCGATGAAGACTAGTTGATTGCTCCCCCATACTCCACTATGGATGAGCCACCCTTCCGCACATCTTCACAAGTCCATTGTCACCACAATGGCTTCAAGCATTTGATCTCTTCGTGATGCTTTACTTGAACTTGCTCGCTTCACTTGAACTTGCACACCGCAACCTAACCCCACAAAGAACTCTCACGAAGACCATGGGTTAGTACACAAAGCGTAATTGACAACGCTTACCATACCATGGGATCGCTTGATCCCTCGGTACATCTTGTGCGCTTTGTGTGTTGATCAACTTGATTCACTCTTGACTTAGTCTTGATCAACCTTGACTCTTTCCAACTCTCTTCATTTGGATGATGTCTTGAAGGTAAACATGAATGATGACACAATCTTATTCTTCAAGACATGCTTGCAATAAGCTCAACTCTCACATGACCAATCTTTGGATAATTCCTTAATAACACCTTGGTCACCACATAAACTCCTTGAAACCAACACATGGACTTCAAGAAATGCCTATGGACAAATCCTTCAAATATAACTCAAGGCAACCATTAGTCCATAGAGATTGTCATCAATTACCAAAACCAAACATGGGGGCACTGCATGTTCTTTCAATCTCCCCCATTTTGGTAATTGATGACAATCACTTTCAAGAGAGTTTATATAAGGAATTATGCATCACCATGTAATGCAACAACCAATAATCCATGCGTATGAGATGCAAATGCTTAGGAACAAAACCAAATCAAGGAGAAAACTCTGAAGACTTAAGACTTCTCCACAAAACTCTCCGAAACTTCTCCCCCATTGGCATCGATTGCCAAAAGGGCGAAAATCTTAGAAGGCCAATATAAAAAGTGTTCCTCCAGAAATTGTGTATTTCTCAACAAGAGAGTGGAATGCAATACACATGTCCAACGGTAAATACTTGGAGGAAGACAAACTATATTGAGGCCCAAAGATTGCAAAAGAATGACATGCCACAAACACATAACAAAGAGAGAAACAAGCAATCAAAAGATACCAATTGAAGCAAGCAATCAACGGATATCAATTGAGCCAACTAGACCAATGATCCTACGTGCCACATGAATGAAATAAATTAGGATATGAGCAAAGGAGTGTTCTAGAGAAACTAGAGAGGCTCCCCATTATTTGTGCACAATTTAGTTTTGTAATTGGATACAACGAGCACAAAATAGGATCTTCACTCCCCAAAGATCAATAGAACCTCACGACAAGTATAAGTGAGCATGTAGGAAACAAAGCCTAGCACTTGCAACAAACAAATGGTTGAGCAACATATAAAAGTTGCAACTTAAGAGTAGGCTCAACCAAAATGATGTGTGTGAGTCATGGCAAAGCACTTGAGAAGACTAATGTACGGATGAGCATTAAGCATCAACATAGTCTTGGATAGTGGAGATACAAGGTGCATGACATGTCATCCCCCCACACACCAAGCAAAAGGGTTCACAAGCACACTAAAAATGCAAAATGAATAACCAACACTTGTGACAACCCATGGTGGAGATAGAAGATGAAAGCCTCATCAAGACGAGGGATACCAATTAAGATGGCAAAAGCCTCGTAGAGATAAGCATGAGGAAAATAATCTTCACCACACAGGAGTGCATCAAGATGCAACGAGATAAGACATGCACTCAAGGCAAAAGCTTTCACGGAGCCACCAAAGAAATAACAAGAAAGACAAGGTGGACGTGAAAGAAAGGATATCATCTAGAGATGTAATTTCTTTCAAGTGTATAAGGTTCTAGGTAGACGAGATCATGATGATATATATCTACAAAGAAGGATGTACACTCGAAATAGTTACAACACGAAGGAACAAGATATCCAAGAGGAAGTCATACATATACCAATAAGATATTTGCTTGGAAGCATATCACATGGCTAGATATGGTCTTATAGTATATACATGAATTCCTACCACACACCCATCAAAGACATCACAACTAGCAACATGAGATCATCATTGAGATGCTTTGTCATCAAGATGACCATAAGCTCCAAAACTCACAAAGAGAAGAACCAAACAAGAACCAATAAAGATGATAAAAGGATGCAATGGTTTGAGCTCTCTATGAACGATACGATCAAGCTACTCATCGAGAGCCCCCCTTGATAGTACGGCAATCGATCCTATAACCCGGTCTCCCAACTACCATCATGAGACCGGTAAAATAGAAAATCTATCAAGAGCAAACCTTTGCCTTGCACATGGTCCACTTGAGCTAGATGATGACGATCTTGACTCCCTCAAGATGGACCACCTTTCTTGATTGAGTTGGCTCAATGAAGACTAGTTGATTGCTCCCCCATACTCCACTATGGGTGAGCCACCCTTCCGCACATCTTCACAAGTCCATTGTCACCACAATGGCTTCAAGCATTTGATCTCTTCGTGATGCTTTACTTGAACTTGCCCGCTTCACTTGAACTTGCACACCGCGACCTAACCCCACAAAGAACTCTCACGAAGACCATGGGTTAGTACACAAAGCGTAACTGACAATGCTTACCATACCATGGGATCGCTTGATCCCTCGGTACATCTTGTGCCCTTTGTGTGTTGATCAACTTGATTCACTCTTGACTTAGTCTTGATCAACCTTGACTCTTTCCAACTCTCTTCATTTGGATGATGTCTTGAAGGTAAACATGAATGATGACACAATCTTCTTCTTCAAGACATGCATGCAATTAGCTCAACTCTCACATGACCAATCTTTGGATAATTCCTTAATAACACCTTGGTCACCACATAAACTCCTTGAAACCAACACATGGACTTCAAGAAATGCCTATGGACAAATCCTTCAAATATAACTCAAGGCAACCATTAGTCCATAGAGATTGTCATCAATTACCAAAACCAAACATGGGGGCACTGCATGTTCTTTCAATCTCCCCCATTTTGGTAATTGATGACAATCACTTTCAAGAGAGTTTATATAAGGAATTATGCATCACCATGTAATGCAACAACCAATAATGCATGCGTATGAGATGCAAATGCTTAGGAACAAAACCAAAGCAAGGAGAAAACTCTGAAGACTTAAGACTTCTCCACAAAACTCTCCGAAACTTCTCCCCCATTGGCATGGATTGCCAAAATGGGCGGAAAGCTTAGAAGGCCAATATAAAAAGTGTTCCTCCAGAAATTGTGTATTTCTCAACAAGAGAGTGGAATGCAATACACATGTCCAACGGTAAATACTTGGAGGAAGACAAACTATATTGAGGCCCAAAGATTGCAAAAGAATGATATGCCACAAACACATAACAAAGAGAGAAACAAGCAATCAAAATATACCAATTGAAGCAAGCAATCAACGGATATCAATTGAGCCAACTAGATCAATGATCCTACGTGCCACATGAATGAAATAAATTAGGATATGAGCAAAGGAGTGTTCTAGAGAAACTAGAGAAGCTCCCCATGATTTGTGCACAATTTAGTTTTGTAATTGGATACAACGAGCACAAAATAGGATCATCACTCCCCCAAGATCAATAGAACCTCACGACAAGTGCAAGTGAGCATGTAGGAAACAAAGCCTAGCACTTGCAACAAACAAATGGTTGAGCAACATATAAAAGAGGCAACTTAAGAGTAGGCTCAACCAAAATGATGTGTGTGAGTCATGGCAAAGCACTTGAGAAGACTAATGTACGGATGAGCATTAAGCATCAACATAGTCTTGGATAGTGGAGATACAAGGTGCATGACATGTCCTCCCCACACACACCAAGCAAAAGGGTTCACAAGCACACACTACTAGGAAAATGCCTACTAATGGCGCACCTAATCTGGCCATTAATGGCGCATTAGTGGTGCGCCATTAGTAGCACGCCATTAGTATATTTTACTAATGGCGCACCCCTGGTGCGCCATTAGTATCTGGTATACTAATGGCGCACCACAGATGCGCCATTAGTATATACAGCAGTGCGCCATTAGTATGCCTCCCAGGGTGCCATCTATACCCAGGTGCTTTGGCATACTAATGGCGCACAGCAGCGGGATGCGCCATTAGTAACTTCGGCATACTAATGGCGCACTGTTTAGTGATGCGCCATTAGTATGCTCTGGCATACTAATGGCGAACTATGATGTGATGCGCCATTAGTATGAATATTTGGTTTTTTTTATATTTTATTTTCTGTTTTTTGCACAGGTTACAAAATGTTTAATTGGACAAAATATAGACAGCACACATCAACAACAGATTCATCGAATACAATAGAAGATTATACAATTCATCATTTTAGTCTCCGAATACAATTCATCATATTAGTCTCCGAATTGAAAAGACCGAAGAAAGATAGAACATTATATTACAAGTCTCGAGACCGCGAGTTTGTCTTCACATTACAAGTCGATATCGATCATCTAAACTACCATCACATAGAAGAGAGCTGCGGTCATCACGATGAGCATCATCACGATGAAACTCGTCTTCATCCGGTTCCTCCAACGCTCCCTCCCCTCTCCCGCTAGATAGCGGGCGTATCTAGATTCGGCCTCGACCCTAGTGGCGTACCCTTTGTAGCTGTTACCGCTGAATCGGTGAACCTGTCTCCGACACTCCTCCCAGTCGTGGTAGACTCCGGGAACCTTACCCTTGTACACGACATACCACGGCATCGCTATGCAGTAGCCAAACGAAACGTTAGTACCAATTCACAGACAATACATAAGTAATATATAAGTATGCAACAGAACAATCGGAAGAGAAAAGCAAGACATTAATAGCATCGATTACATCTAAGTTGAAGGACTCTTGAAACCAAAGAGACATACTACAAGTTCATTAAAGTTTAATTACAACATGAGCCAATCGATGTTTCAGAACTAGACACAGCATCACTGCTTTCGACTCGACTCAAGGGACCGGAGCGTGGATGAAGCCGCCGTCTATCGTGGGAGTCATGAAACCACGGGCGTTGTCAGCCTGCATTTGTAGGATTGTGTCGATGTCATTGTTGGACGGTTGATTTCTGAGGTAGAACTGCCCCGAGGTACGAAGGACATCTTGATGGATGATTTCCGCAAACTCCGACTGGATGCGAAAGAATTCTTGTCTGATGTCCGCGTCCTGGATTGCCGACACGCTCGCGGCCCAATCTTTGAGTCTACTCGGTAGCAGTAGTTGATGATGGTCCCGTACGATCGCCCGCATGTGATGGATGGCGTAGTAGGCACCCTTCTGACCGCTAGGCGGCTGCTTGACGCAGCAGAACGTCGTGTTGTGGGAGAACACGTGCTTGCCGTACTTACGAATAGGCCTGGTGAAGGTGCCTCCAGATTTGACGTAGCCGGGGAGAACATCATCAAGAACCTTCTTGACATTTGTGTAGTCTACGTTCGACTGACGGTCCGGGTCGAAATACGTGGCCATGGAATTTTTGGGGCTTAGGAGGATGAGCGTGCAATGTGTGTCACTGTAGAAAACACGGAATGTTAAAAGAAAAACGATCGAAATCTAAGAATTCATATGTTACGGGGCGGTTGAGGGGAGGACTTACTCGGGAAAGTAAGGCACGAGGAAGTTGTCCTTATCTTGGTTTGCCAGAATGACGCCTTCGAGGTAAGAACTCGCGACTTGCCGGTCCCCAGCGCTGCCCAAGATCTTGGCACGCATGTAGAAGGGGTCGACTATCACGATGTCCGGGGTCTTGTCGCGAATGATCCGCATCTCCATACTCAGCGAAAATAGCCGAACGAAGGTGTAGTGCAGCGGATGAAGGTTCAACATAGCGTGGATGTCATCAAACCGCAGGATGATCGTACCCCCGATGGAGTTATCCACAAAGCCCTTGCCCTCTGGCACCTTGGCCGCGAAAACCGGGTATGCCACATCCTTCTCTCGGAGACGCCGCTTCTCCAAAGAAAGCACACTATCATGCAGACTCCGCATAGCACCGGTTGCAGCATTGAGCATATTTCTCGGTAGCATCGGCCTACCCGCCACATGCACCCTCCTCGAGATATCCGCAGTTGAAGGTGGCCCGTCCTGAGCACGGATCGTACTCGGTGCCGGCTGGCCCGCACCCTTGTTAGTCTTTCTTTTGCGTGCCTTCTTCTTGATCTCCTGTAATGGGACCGAGTTCTGCTCACAGACCGCCTTCTTGAGTGTGTTGGGGCTGATCATATTTGGCACCTCGCCTATCTGAGGCTCGGTGAAGTCGGCAGCTGGAGGCGTCTCCTGAGAGCTGAACAGCAGACGACGCCTGTTGCAACTTGGCTTCTCCGCGGTACCAGCTAGATCGCACACGTCTTTTGTTGGGTTGGGTTCTTGAGAAGGAGGCCCCATGAAGTCGCCACCATCCCCATGATCGGCAAAGTACTGATCGACGTTGGCAAATGTATCGTCGTCGTCGTCGTTCTGATCCTGTGCCATATGCATGTTTGGATCCAGTGGCATAGGGATGTCCGGCACCGTTGCGGCGGTCTTGCCATGGGGCCGACTTGGCGCCGGCACGACTGGCAGTGTTGTCTTTGGGGTGGTGTCCCCCGCCCCCAAACGAATCTGGCTCTTCGGCCAAAGCAGGGGCCAGCTCAGGCAGGCGCTGAGGTTCATCACGTCATCATCGTCGGCCCCCATTGGTTGAATCGGAGGTAACACCTCGTCGCAGCCTGGCAGCACCCGAACCAGTTGAACCCTAAACAAGTTGGGTGGCATCTGGGTACCGTGGAACAAGGGGTTGCCCGGTTGAACGATTTTTCCCTTGGCGACATCGACCAACTCGTTGTTCACGAAGTGCAGGAGAGTGCACGGAACGTCGGCGGCGCCCTGCGAAAACATGTAGGGCGTTAGGGATGCCCAGTCAAAGGCAAGGAGATGAAGTCCTCGGCCGAGAGAGGCTTAATTAGTTACCGTGATGATGGCGTCGAGCTCGGCTAATGTCGAGGCACCGCCAACGGCGGGCGTGCAGTTGACGGAGGGGCCGCTTGCTGCAGAGGTGCCGGCCGGCGTACACCCGGGTGCATTAAGCTCCCGTGCCGGCGTCGGAGACACCAATGCCGGCTCCGCCGGAGACACCAATGGCCCCGCCATCGCGTTCTGCGAGTTGCTGGCCGTGAAGCTAGGAATCGGGGGCGGCCCCTGTTGGCCGCCCGCAATCCACGCACTAATCCCCTGGATCAAGGTAGGCACAATGGCGGTGATCGTCGCTCCGAGTTGTTGTTGCACTTGCTCTTGGACAATCTCCGGAATCCGTGCCACCTGTGCCCTGAGTTCTTGAACCTCACGCGCCTGGCTTTCCGAGCTGGTCTTTTTCTCCTTTCGCCCAGCAGTGTCATAGTATGACGACCATTTTGTCGACAAGCCTTTGCCGGCCACACGACCAGCTGACGTCGGCTTACTGAGCTTATCCTTGTTCTTCATTACATTCAACGCCCTATTTAGAGTGGTGTCCCAAGGGTTGCTCTTAGTCGACCCCGCGCTACTGCTTTCAGTCGCCTGCGGAAGGAATGTGAACCATTTAGAAATTTGGCTTCATTAATTAGAATGCAACCATATGGAGCTAATTACGAGGGGGTGTATTCCTTACCAGAACAAGCTCAAGCGCCCTGGTCTTCGGATCCGTGGTAAGCTCCTTTGTTTTCGGGTCCTTCTTGTACCGGGCCCTGACAAAGTTCCTGGTCTGCTTGTCACCGTATTTATCGAAGAGGGGCGGTAGGCCTTGCTCGGCACGGTCCGCCTCCTCCTTGTCCCATATAGGCTCCGCCACTCTGTAACCGCCGGGACCGAGTGTGTGTTCCCCTAAGTTCAGCTCCCGCATTTCTTTCCCCCACTTACTTGATTCGGAGTTTGCGGTGCTCGAGCAATTGATCTTGAAGTCATTGTAGTCATCTTCGGTGATCGAAGGATTTTTCTCCTTGATCTTCTCATAACTCTCACCTTTCTCGACCATTCTCTTCACATTGCTTTTCCAAGTAGACAGGGCCTTGCTCATCTTCGTGAGGGCAGCATTGTTCACTTTATTCCCTTTGAGGCTTGTGTTTTCAAATTCAGCGGGGAACTTGTATCGTTCGTGCAGCTTCGTGAAGAGGAGGTTGCGCAAATTCCCTCGGTCAGGATGCCTCAGGTTCTCGGTGTTGATCGAGACGGTGCTCCGGAGAATGCACCCGAGCTGAAGCGAGTACCCCTTGACTATTCGTTCGGGCGCCGTTGGATTCCCGTCGGAGTCCACTTCAGTAACTTCCTCCTTGAGGGTCCGGAGCACGGTCGGGCACCGGTCCTTCCGTTGCCTCTTCGGTTGGCTGCCATCTGTGTGTGCGCCGCCATCATCAGTGGTGGCATCCTCGGGCCATCAGGGCATCCGGGCACCATCAGTGGTGGCATCCTCGGCGGCACCATCAGTGGTGGCATCAGTGGGGTCATCCTCGGCGGTACCATCAGTGGTCTCAGGATCGGTGGGGAAGGCGGCGTCCTCATACAAGTGAGGTTGTTCCTCCATCTCCTGGGACAGCATCCAGAATGGCTTGACGCTCGAACCCCCGGCCTCATCGTTGTTGGCCATGTTTCTCTCTAAATAGGAACAAAGTTTGGTCAAAAAGTTGGTTATTGTCAAGGAACAAGATCATGGTCTCATCATTTAGGGTTTGTCGACACCGAGGCATCCTAAAAGCTAAGCTTTTATCATTGAGGGTTTTTCGACGCCGAGGCACCCTAAAAGCCTAAGCTTTCATCATTTCGGTTTTTATCGACACCGAGGCACCCTAAAAGCCATGCATTAGTCACAAGTACGCCGGGGCACTTGATCCTACTTAATTAACTACTAAGATACCCCGACCCATGCATTAGTCACAAATACCCCATATGTCCTATTTTTAGCAAAGTCATGCTAAAATTCACGGAAAATTTCAGCATGACCTTTGCTGAAAATAGGACATATGGAGTACCCGAATTTGCCGGAACGGAAGTTAATCGACATTCCGGCAAACTCAAGGGCCTCTCGGGTGGACAAGGCAAAAAAGGCCTCCATCACAACATGGAAAATACACCAAGCAGTATCATCTCCAAGCAGTATCATATTTGTAATGACTGAAAATATTTACACAAGCTGTAATGTACAACAGGCTTATGGTTTCTGGAACCATTTCATGCCCAAGTGATACAGTGATACAGTGATACAAGTAGATACAGTGATACACAAGCAGAAACTCAGTACTTTTGCTACAATGATACAGTGATACAAGTAGAATATGAAGGCATTAGGCATTACAACAAAAGGAACAGAGCTGCTATATTTACAACATTCTTTGATACATACACCACCAAAGTCCAAAGAGTAACCACTTATTAGCTACCAGGAGTAAGTAACTAACTAAATACACGACCAGAGAATAACTCACTTTGCCTCTCACTTGCTTCCTTCACCTCAGAGCGATCTTCTCTTATTACTACTCCTGCACAACATTGTCATAATTTTTATTATCTTCACAACCAAGGTACTGCATTCTGTAACAACCAACTACAAAACTACAAATCAATCATAAAAAGTAGTGAGCAAGACTGTAAATGTTCTGAAAATTAAAAGAAAAGAGTGCTGTCTCAGAACTCAGCAGTTACAGCAGGAGGTACTGTATTTACTTGGAAACACAAATATGTTTTTCATTATCTGCTCATTACACCCAGAGGTTATTTTTTGGCAAACAAAATTGAGAAATTTTAAGACACTACTGAGTTAATATTAGCCGTTGATTTTTTAATTTTCTGTTTTTTGCACAGGTCACTAGCTTCAGATTTTTTTCCTCAGGTATAGGTTGATGCTTTTCTTCATATTTGCCATATGAAAAAATTAGGATGCTATCATCCTATATTTTGTCATGCTAAAAGATTGTGCCATGTAGAAAATTGCCATGCTAATCTTTAGATAAATACAAATAGAACAAACTCTTAGATAAAATTTGCCATGCTATTTTACAGAACAAACAAACATTTTGCCACCTTGATACATAACTGAATTTTTGTGTAGTAGGTTCAGATCTCATTTTTTGTCATCTTAGCTGCAGTCCTGATCGTGAGAAGTACATCCTATACGTTTTACCAAGGGAACAGTAGGGATAGCAGAAAGTCACTGTTGTCACTGTCCTAGTGAAGAATTTTGTGCTATCTACCTTCTTGGTTTACCCCCTAGTGCTTCGATACATATGCAATTACACAACTGAACAGTAGTATGCTGGTTTTACTTACATGAACAGTAGCTTAGTACTGATAGAAAAAGAAGAGTTTCTTCTACTAGAGGATCTTTGTTTGATGGACTCGTTTGCTGAATATTTGACTACAGTATAGTGGAACTTTTCAAATTTCACATGATAGTTGGTAATGAGAAACATCTCGTTGGGAAAGATAAAATTGGGTGCACAAGGCATGCTCTGGTTCTAAAGTGATAGTTTAGTTTAGTGACTTAGTATGCTCCGGAATGGAAAGTTCTTAGGAACCCCAATGTTTCATTGTCCAATGTAGGTGCACTATAAGCTTGAGCTACTGGGTGAAACACTATTCCTTGCTGTCAACATCATTGATAGATCAATGCATAGATAACCATGTCTCAAATTTTCTCTTAAATGGAACATGCAAGTTTCTCAACTGTTGAGTGAAGCTTTCCTTCAAAATAATTATAAATACTACAGGAAGGATAGTAAGACAATGACAGTTCATTGGAATATAGATTTTGAGAGGACATATATGGGTTTAGCTCTCTGTAATTACATATTACTTTCCTTGCTGATGCTATTGCTCACGTTGTAAAACTGGCCTACATTGCACACATGGTTTCCAGCAAAGAAAACAGTTTGATGATTTATCAACTAAATGAAAATATTATCGCTCGTGTGCTCAAGTAATATTTTAGTGCTTAAAACAAAACAAACCATTTTATCACTCCTGCAGTCCACAAGAACAGAGAAAGAGAGAAAAAGAACTTCCACCATAATCTTGTCTTCCTACTTACTCTTACTGACAAAAAAAAAACTATAAAGGACCCTTTTAAGAAAATAAATAAAGATCCTTTTTGGTCTAAAATATACAACTCCCAACTTGACTTTTACTTCTGCTATGTGCATGTTCATCCTGGGGACAAAAAGTATAACTTGATATTTGCGACATTCCCACTACAATACAATACACGATAGGATCCCTGAGCATTTGGTACAAGGCAGGACAGAAGAAAGAGACTAGGACTAATGGTTGACCATTGTTATCTTATAAACAAGAATCCAAAAGAACTTTGCAATTTCTTCTTTGAATCTGAGTGCCCAATACTAGTTTATATGTGCAGTCCATTTTATGATTCCAGTTGGGCTGGCAGTTAATCATCATCAATTTGTGACTATGAATATATTTATGAATCAACATCTACTTTGCACTCTTGATAGTTGTGAGGTAAACAAACAGATGATGCAACAATTGCTGCAGGTGAGGCGCTACCTAACATTAGCATCAGTAGTTGAGACCAACTGAAGAAGCACTCTGATTGGAAGAGGCGAAACATACCCTGCTTGCTCCCAGACCAAGAGCTCCTTAGTCCTCCGCAGGGCAGGCGGAGGAATCGTCAACAAGTCCCAGATCGGGTGGCTCAAGTGAGGCGCGCCACTGTACAATGGGTTCAGGTTAGGGTTAGGGTTGAAGAAGAAAAACGCATGAGAGAGAGGGAGGGGGAGAAGAGAACCTAGCAGGATTTGAGAACTCAACGGCGGCGGCGCTGCAGTCACCGGAGGAGGAGGGCGAGGACGAGGACGACGGGGCGGCATCGAGGCGTCGGGGCGTCGGGGCGGAGACGAGGACGACGGGGCGGAGAGGGGAAGGGGCAGCGGCGTCGGGGCGGAGACGAGGACGACGGGGCGGCGTCGAGGCGGCGGGGCAGCGGCGTCGGGAGAGGAGAGGGGAAGGGGATCGATCGAGGGCGAGGGCGAGGGAGAGAGAGGGGATAGGTTTGGGCCGGGCCGGGGATAGGAGAGGGGAAGGGGATCGAGGGCCGGGCGAGGGCACAATACTAATGGCGCACCACCCCTCGGTGCGCCATAAGTACATCCATACTAATGGCGCACCCCACCCTGGTGCGCCATTAGTATTGTTTTTTTATTTCTGCTCGAGCCAACAGGTTATCTCCCACCTGACCTGGTCCACACCAAGTTCCCTCTACTAGCTCGACTGGTCAGCAGCCAGTTCTCACACCAGGAGGTCCTGGGTTCGATTCCCAGGCTCCACAATTTTTTGTGCATTTAAAATGCTGTTTCATATTTATTTGTGTTTAAATATGTTCAAACTTGTTTAAATCATAACAGTAATATTTTTTTATAAGACAGTAATAATTTTTTTTATAATATCATCAAACAGTAATGCCGGTGGAGCGGGGGAGGGTGCGCGGGGTGCGGGGGGCCGGTGGACCGGGGGTAGTCCTGGCCATCTCAGGCCCGGCCCTGTCGGCCCACCCAGGCCCGGCCCTAAAATCCAGGGCCTAGGCCCGATGGGCTTGCCCATGGGCCGGGCTTGGGCCTGAGTTTTGAGCCCACCAGCAGGGCCTGGACGGGCTTGGGCTTTTTCAGGCTTGGGCTTGAAAAGTAGGCCCGATGGTAGGGCCTGGGAGGGCCTGGGCCTCAGTTTTTTGCCGTGGGCTTTTTCAGGCCCGGCCCAAGCCCGGCCCGGCCCGGCCCATGGCCAGATATAACTGGGGGGTGCTCGGCGGCGAGGGGGACCGGATCTGGCGAGGTGGGATAGCTAGCGATCGAGATGGAGGGGGATCGAGATCGAGTGTCCATGAAATTTAAAAATATTCATGATAGTTCAAAAAGTGCCCATGAAATACAGTCGAGAAATGAAGAAGGCTACGATTTAAATACAATCGACCTTAGCTAGCTATCTGTTCACAATCTTCTTGCCCTTCTTTTTCGCAAATGGAGTTCTTCTGTGGAACGGACGTCCTTTAGGTAGGGTGGTCCTGCTTCTTCTTGTGGTGTATGCTGCTACTTCATCATCGTCGTCATGTTCGATTCTCGGGTCGCCGTACTTGTCGAAGTCTTGCTCATTGGCTACTCCATCCATTCCGATGATCTTCCTTTTGCCTCTCCTCACGACAACACGACTGGGCTTTGACGGGTCGGTAATGAAGAAGCATTGGTCCACTTGGGAAGCCAGTACCCATGGCTCATTTTTCGCGGTGACATTTGCGCCTGCGGTCTTGGATTTGGCTTCGGGTATAACCATGGTGGTGAAATACCGGTCTTCTTTTAGGACGCTCTTGGCCCATCTGACACGGAACATCGGGACCTTCTCTCCAGCGTAGCTCAGCTCCCAGATCTCCTCGATCCTTCCGTAGTATCTGTCCTTGTCATTACCGGTGTAGGATTCCATCGTTACCCCGGAGTTCTGATAACCATCGCTCTTCATGTCCTTGGCCTCGGTGTAGAATGTGTAGCCGTTGATATCGTACGCCTCATAGGTCATCAGGTTGTGCTCGGCGCCCTGTGACAAGGCAAATATGAGTTGTTCTTCCGCGGAAGAATCCTCATGTAAAGGGTACGACAGAAGCTTCTGCTTGAACCAACGCGTGAAACATGAGTTGTGCTCTTTGAGTATATCTCCGTCCGTCCTCTGTTGGCCTCGGTCATTGTACGTCTTCTTAATAAAGGTTTTGTGCTCTACCACCCAAGGATCGACCACGTCTATGTGTTGTAGCGCGACTAGGTTTTCTCTTTCAAAGTCGGCGAGTCGACCCTCGAAGTCGACATGCATTTCGCGGCGACCCTCACGGTGACCCCATCCAGCGAGCCTGCCGAGGTGCCTGTTGACGGGCAGACCAACGGGGTTCTCGATGCCTAGATAATTCGTGCAGTAGGAGATGCACTCTTCGATCAGAAAGCCCCTGGCTATGCTTCCCTCTGGACGTGACATGTTGCGAACGTATCCTTTGATGACACCATTCATCCTTTCGAACGGCATCATGCTGTGCAGGAACGTCGGCCCGAGTTGGATGATATCGTCCACGATATGGACCAGCAGATGCACCATAACGTCGAAGAATGCGGGCGGGAAGTACATCTCAAGCTCGCATAGTATCACCACGATCTCTTCCTGTAGCCTTCTGAGTTGCCTCACGCCAACAGACTTCCGAGAGATGACGTTGAAAAAGTTGCATAGGCCAAATAGCATTTCACGGACGTGCGCATCCATGATCCCACGGATTGCAACTGGAAGTATCTGCGTCATCAGCACGTGACAGTCGTGAGACTTCATCCCGCTGAACTTCAGCTTCGCTAGGTCTAGGTATCTGCTTATCTTCCCCGCGTAACCGTAAGGAAGTTTTACTCCTACGAGGCAGGTGAAAAACCGCTCGATCTCCTCCTGACTTAGAGTGAAGCACGCGGGAGGGTAGTCATTTCCGGTCTTCTTGGCCTTTTTGCCTTTGCGACGACTTTCCGTGTCCTGCTTCGCCTCATCATCATCATCATCATCATCATCATCATATATAGCGTGAAGCTCCTGCCTGATGCCCATTGATTTCAAGTCTGCCCTTGCTTTCGGCCCATCTTTGGTCCTCTCTGGCATGTTGAGCAGGGTACCAAGCAGACTCTCGCACACGTTCTTCGTGATATGCATGACATCAAGGCTGTGAGGCACACGGTGGATCTTCCAGTACGGCAAGTCCCAGAAAGTAGACCTCGTTTTCCATACCTTCAGCAGCGGCCCTGGCGCCTTTCGCTTCTTTCCCGGCTCTGGCACCTTTTGCTTCTTTCCCGGTAGTGGGCAGTCTTTCCAATTTCTCAACAGCTCGTCTATTTCCTCGCCGCTCCTCGTACGCGGGCGTCCTCGGGGTTAGGTTTCACCATCGAATAGATCCTTGCGTTTTCTCCACGGGTCATCGTCGCGAAGCCACCTTCGATGTCCCATGAACACGGTTTTCGAAGACCCGGGATCTCTATCTAGCTGGCGATACGTTGTGTCATCCATGCACCTGACGCATCCAGAAAATCCGTGGACCACCTGCCCTGCCAGATATCCATAACCGAGATAGTCGTGCACCGTCGTGAGCAGCGCGGCTCTCATAGGGAAATATTCTTTCTCTGCGGCGTCCCACGTATTGGCTGGCGTTTTCCACAGCGTGTCTAGCTCCTCTTTCAGCAGCCCCAGATATAGATTGATGTCGTTCCCTGGTTGTTTCGGTCCTTCGATTAGCATACTCATGTGAATGTACTTCCTCTTCATGCACAACCAGGGGGGAAGGTTGTACATCCACACAAACACAGGCCAGGTGCTATGTGTGCTTCTCTGGCTGCCAAACGGATTGACTCCATCGGTGCTCGCGCCCAGCACGATGTTCCTTGGATCGTTCCCAAATTCTAGGTCTTCGAAGTTCAACGCTTGCCACTGGCTCGCATCCTTAGGGTGACTCAGCATCTTGTCTTTTTTATCTATCTCCGGATCATTTGCGTCATCTTCTCGCTTCTTCTCCTCCCTATCCGCGTGCCAACGCAGGAGCTTTGCTACCTTAGGGTCCGCGAAATACCGCTGCAGACGAGGAGTGATCGGAAAGTACCACACCACTTTTCGAGGAGCTTTCTTCCTCTTCTTGTATCGAGTGACGCCGCACACCGGACATATGGTAGACTCCGCGTGCTCGTCCCGATAAATGATGCAATTGTTCATGCACACATGGTATTTCACGTGCGGTAAATCCAAAGGACACACGATTTTCTTCGCCTCCTCCAAACTGGTCGGGCACTTGTTCCCCTTGGGAAGACGTTCGTGCCAGAATGACATGTTCTCGTCGAAGCATGCGTCGGTCATTTTGTGTTTTACCTTCATCTCCAGAGCCATGAGCGTTACTTTCAGGCGGGTATCCTCGGGCCTGCATCCTTCATACAATGGAGTAACCGCGTCTAACTCAAGTTGATCCATCTTGGCTTTCTCTCGGGCGGCAGCTCTTGCGTTATCCGTCTGCTTGAGAAGCAGTTCTTGAATATGAGGGTCCTGCACCCAGCCCATCGATGGTCCAGTGTCGTCTGCTCCGCCGGCATCATCATCTTCATGATCATGCCCGTCGTCTGCTCCGGCATCTTCCTCATCATCATGTCCTGCATCTTCTACATGATGACTGTGTACAGCATCACCGTCGTGATCATCTCCTGGGGATTCTTCGTCTTCTCGCCCGCCCGAGCCGCGGTGGTTGTCTTGCTGCCCTTCCTCATCATTTCTTGCCCGGCCCCCATGGACGACTTCGTAGTCATCTTCATCACCTTGCCACCGATAGCCATCCATGAAACCACGCAAGAGCAGGTGGTCCCGCACCTGCCAGGATTCCGGGTCCGCAATAAGGCTCTTCAGCTTGCATCTTCGACACAGACATCTTATCTCCGTCTCGTTCTTTTGAAGCATCTCGGCCTTTGCGGACCTCAAAAACCTATTCACGATGCCTTCGGTCATCATGCGGAACATGGTCGCCTGCGGGGTAGAGCAAAACGATATTTTAGAACCAAGAAAAAATTTGGCATGACTTTCCCTAAAAATAGGACCAAAAAGAATGCTTAATGCCAAAATTCTCGCCGAAACGGAAATGAATCAACATTCCGGCAAAATATTGGCAACTATCGCATTTCAAATACCGGTACACCTCCAAACACAAACACATATGCAACACCACGAACATACATAGATCTAGCTAGGCCATAAAAAGTGCATGTGCACATTGTTGTAGGGAGAACAACATAAATATAGCTTCCCCCCTTACTTACCTATCAAAACAAGGTAATTTAACCACTTAAGTTGAATGAATCTATGGTGGAAATGAGGTGAAAAAGAGGAGGCACCCGAGACAAGGAGGAGGTGGAGAGAATGAAGTGGGGAGAAAGTGAGTGTGGGTAGGAGAGGCTGTCCAAAATATCTTGTTGCTGCCCACTTACTAATGGCGCACCAACTCTAGATGCGCCATTAGTAATCCAGGTTACTAATGGCGCACCTTCTGGTGGTGCGCCATTAGTATGTTTGGACAGGCGCACTAGTTAAAAAAAACTTTTTATACTAATGGCGCACCCTGCGCCTGGTGCGCCATTACTAGTTGCAACTAGTAATGGCGCACCGCGTGCAGGATGCGCCATTAGTATGTTTGGACAGGCGCACTAGTTAAAAAAAAACTTTTTATACTAATGGCGCACCATGTGCAGGATGCGCCATTAGAATGTTTGGACAGGCGCACTAGTTAAAAAAATTTTTGATACTAATGGCGCACCCTGGTCCACGTGCGCCATTAGTAGTTTCAACTACTAATGGCGCACGGTGTCTGGATGCGCCATTAGTATGTTTGGACAGGCGCACTAGTTAAAAAAAATGTTGATACTAATGGCGCCCCTGGTCCACGTGCGCCATTAGTAGTTTCAACTACTAATGGCGCACGGTGTCTGGATGCGCCATTAGTATGTTTGGACAGGCGCACTAGTAAATTTTTTTTTGATACTAATGGCGCACCCTGGGCCAGGTGCGCCATTAGTAGTTTCATCTCTAATGGCGTATCAGAAGGTGGTGCGCCATTAGTATATACTAATGGCGCACTGCTGGTCTGGTGCGCCATTAGTGTCAATCCCATCTATAGCCCTTTTTCTAGTAGTGACACTAAAAATGCAAAATGAATAACCAACACTTGTGACAACCCATGGTGGAGATAGAAGATGAAAGCCTCATCAAGACGAGGGATACCAATTAAGATGGCAAAAGCCTCGTAGAGATAAGCATGAGGAAAATAACATTCACCACACAGGAGTGCATCAAGATGCAACGAGATAAGACATGCACTCAAGGCAAAAGCTTTCACGGAGCCACCAAAGAAATAACAAGAAAGACAAGGTGGACGTGAAAGAAAGGATATCATCTAGAGATGTAATTTCTTTCAAGTGTATAAGGTTCTAGGTAGACGAGATCATGATGATATATATCTACAAAGAAGGATGTACACTCGAAATAGTTACAACACGAAGGAACAAGATATCCAAGAGGAAGTCATACATATACCAATAAGATATTTGCTTGGAAGCATAGCACATGGCTAGATATGGTCTTATAGTATATACATGAATTCCTACCACACACCCATCAAAGACATCACAACTAGCAACATGAGATCATCATTGAGATGCTTTGTCATCAAGATGACCATAAGCTCCAAAACTCACAAAGAGAAGAACCAAACAAGAACCAATAAAGATGATGCAAGGATGCAATGGTTTGAGCTCTCTATGAACGATACGATCAAGCTACTCATCAAGAGCCCCCCTTGATAGTACGGCAATCGATCCTATAACCCGGTCTCCCAACTACCATCATGAGACCGGTAAAATAGAAAACCTACCAAGAGCAAACCTTTGCCTTGCACATGGTCCACTTGAGCTAGATGATGACGATCTTGACTCCCTCAAGATGGACCACCTTTCTTGATTGCATTGGCTCGATGAAGACTAGTTGATTGCTCCCCCATACTCCACTATGGGTGAGCCACCCTTCCGCACATCTTCACAAGTCCATTGTCACCACAATGGCTTCAAGCATTTGATCTCTTCGTGATGCTTTACTTGAACTTGCCCGCTTCACTTGAACTTGCACACCGCAACCTAACCCCACAAAGAACTCTCACGAAGACCATGGGTTAGTACACAAAGCGTAATTGACAATGCTTACCATACCATGGGATCGCTTGATCCCTCGGTACATCTTGTGCGCTTTGTGTGTTGATCAACTTGATTCATTCTTGACTTAGTCTTGATCAACCTTGACTCTTTCCAACTCTCTTCATTTGGATGATGTCTTGAAGGTAAACATGAATGATGACACAATCTTCTTCTTCAAGACATGCTTGCAATAAGCTCAACTCTCACATGACCAATCTTTGGATAATTCCTTAATAACACCTTGGTCAGCACATAAACTCCTTGAAACCAACACATGGACTTCTAGAAATGCCTATGGACAAATCCTTCAAATATAACTCAAGGCAACCATTAGTCCATAGAGATTGTCATCAATTACCAAAACCAAACATGGGGGCACCGCATGTTCTTTCACTTGACATTTCGCGTTTAAACTTTGGGGAAATTATCCTATTGCCTAAGATGAAGGAGGCTAGTCATATTCAACAATATGGACCGATTTGCCTTCTGAATTTAAGTTTTAAAATCTTTACGAGGTTGCAACTAATCGGTTGAACAGGGTGGCTGACCATGTCGTAAAACCCACTGAAACAACATTTATGCAAGGCCGCAACATATTAGATGGAGTGGTCGTCCTGCACGAAACTGTACACGAGCTTCACCGAAAAAAGTTGAATGGTGTCATTCTTAAAATAGATTTTGAAAAATCCTAAGATAAGGTTAAGTGGCCCTTTCTGTTGCAAACTTTGTGCATGAAGGGATTTTCACAAAAATGGTGTCGTTGGGTAGAGAGCTTTGTCTCTGGAGGCAGTGTGGCCATAAAAGTTAATGATGACGTTGGCAACTATTTTCAGACAAGGAAGGGGCTTGGCCAAGGGGACCCTGCTTCTCCTATTTTGTTTAACATTGTGGCCAACATGCTAGCTACCCTTGTTGAGCAGGCTAAGCTGGATGGTCAAATTAGTGGTGTCATTCCACACTTGGTAGAAGATGGTCTATCTATTCTACAATATGCGGATGACACTATTCTATTCATGGATCATGATCTAGATAAGGCAAGAAATCTCAAGTTGCTCTTATGTGCTTTTGAGGAACTTTCTGGTCTCAAAATTAATTTTCATAAGAGCGAACTTTTTTGCTTTGGCGATGCTGCAGAATCAGCACCTGAGTATGCTGAGATTTTTGGATGCCAGCTCGGGCAGTTTCCGATTCGATATCTGGGTATTCCCATACACTATCGGCGCTTAACTATCGCTGAATGGAAGCATGTGGAAGAGAGACTTGAGAAACGCTTAGCCAGTTGGAAGGCCAAGCTCTTGTCTTACGGGGGACGATTGATCTTGATCAATTCAGTTCTAAGCAACATGGTTTTGTATATGTTGTCATTCTTCCATCTACCGAAAGGGGTTCTCCAGCGACTAGACTACTTTAGATCCAGATATTTTTGGCAATGTGATAACGAATCCAAGAAATATCGACTGGCTAGGTGGAGCGTATTATGCAGACCTAAAAGTGAAGGGGGGCTGGGAATCCAAGACCATGAGATTAAAAACATTGCTCTTCTCAACAAGTGGGTTTACAAACTACTCACTGAGAATGGAGTATGGCAGGAAATCATTTGCAACAAGTATGTGGGATCCAATGCCATTCTCAAATTCATTGGAAACCTGGGGATTCACATTTCTGGAGTGGTGTGATGAAGGCCAAGGAATTCGTTTTCCAATTTGGGACCTTCTCAGTTAGGGACGGTTCTCAGGTTCGATTCCGGGAAGATATCTGGCTAGGGAATAACCCACTAATGGTGCAATATCCAAGCTTGTACAGGATTGTTAGACATAAATTCGTCACAATCAAACAAGTTTTAGGACAAGAAAACCCTGATATTTCTTTCCGTAGGGACCTTTTTGGCCCTCGCCTGGCAGCATGGAATGAATTACTCACTCGCCTGGAGGACATTCAACTGTCAGGTGAGCCGGACATTTTTCGATGGAACTTGCATCAGAATGGCAAATTTTCAGTCAAATCCATGTATGATGCAATGGTTCATGTGATGTTCCAGTTGATAACAGGAAATTGTGGAATCTCAAAATCCCTCTAAGAGTGAAGATTTTCCTCTGGTTTCTTAACAGAGGAGTCATCCTATCTAGAGACAATCTGGCACGACGAAAATGGCATGGTTCCAAGACATGTGTGTTTTGCCAACATGACGAGTCTATTAAACACTTACTTTTTGAGTGCAAGTTCGCTTAGGCAGTTTGGGCCATAGTTCAAGTAGCTTCGAATCTATACCCACCACGTAGTGCACGAAATATGTTCGGCAACTGGTTGCGGGGTATTGATAAACAATTTTCTGCACATATTCTTGTGGGAGCGGCGGCCTTATGCTGGGCACTGTGGCTTACCAGGAATGATGTATTTTTTAATAACAAATGTGTCTCATCTCCTATGCAGGTTATTCACGTATGTACACGATGGCTCCATACTTGGTCTATCCTGCAAAGACCGGAGGACAGGGACCTTTTTATGATGGCGTCTACATGACTGGAGCGTACGACCAGGGAGGTTTTCTGCCCCCATGGATGGCGGTGTGACCTACGGATAGGATCTGCCACTCCTTAGGCTGGACATGTTTTTTGATTAGCATTGTGTCGAATTATTTTTTGCTTTTAGGGTACTCTGGACTTTTTTGGCTGTGTGCATCTTGCTATGCAGATGTCGGGCTTGCTTTCGATGCGATTGTATCACCTCGATATATCTATTCAATGAAATGTCCTTTATCGAGAAAATATCCACATAGAGGCAACCGCTCAATCTTTCTCGCTTTCTTTCTACTACTCTCTTATTCATCACTCAAACTCTATCTCTGTTGTTCAATACTGATGCGTATAATCTTTTGTGAAAATACTGATGCAATTGCCTTGGCAGCAGTAAGAAAGCGTCTCGGCATCCATCCCCTGGGTCATAGAAAGAGATGGACACCGAGCCTCGGCAGCAGCCGCAGGAGGAGGAGGGGACAGTGAAGGAGCAGGACGCCGGCGACGGCGATGGCGTCGTCGCCGAGCCCGTCCACAACCAGCGCGGATGGAAGGCCATGCCGTACGTCATAGGCGATTCCCACCTCCGCTTTCTTTTGTTTTCTCTGCATGCATATGCCACATGGATCTTCTCTCAGATCGACTGCACCCACTGCTCGGTAGCGTAGCAATCTACATAGTTCGGTCTCTGCCGGATTGCTCTTATTTTGTTGTTGTTGTTATTGCCTTTGTACTGGATCGATCTTAGCAAGCTCTGTCCTTGCCTGCCTGCCGATCGATCTGATGAGCCGACCAAAAAAGCAGACAGTAATGGATCGAGTGCATATCAATATCACTTGAGGTTCTATAAAGAATACAACTCAATCACTGATTGGGTGACCAGTGGGGCTTGTATTCACTAATTTCAACCACCAAAGAAAAACTCATGGGAGTCCTAGGATTGCTTCTTTGCCTTCTTGTTGTTGTTGAGAAAACCCTCTTTCCTCAAAGCAAAGAGCCTTCTCTGTTTTCTCCGGAGCAATATTTTCTTTTCGCTCAATTGAAGAAAAGTTTTAGTTTCTTTTTTTTTGCGAGAAAAAAGCTTTAGTTTCTTAACCTTACTTGGATAATTCATAATTGCCCATGCATTGCAACGGATGCACAAATTCTTTTTGTATGCAATTAAAATAAATTACTTGTCATTTTATTGTCAACTTGATTACGTACGAAAAATGAAATTTAACTAATAATTGTCAGTACTTATTGGCTTAGCAAAGAAAGCAGCATGTTGCTAAGCCAATGAGACATGGGGCTGCTCACAGCTGGTTTCAGGAAAAGAAGAGGAAAAATCGACAAAACCGGAAGCGGAGGTGGGGGTGGGAGGATTGTCGAAAGAAGCAAACAGAACCTTACTTATTTTTAGGTAGGAGAGAAAAGAAAGCCCAGTCAAAAAATCAACAAAACCGAAAATGAAGGTGGGTTGGGGTGGGAGGACGAAAGAACGAACATAACCTTGCTTATTTTTTTGGTAGGAAAGACAAGAAAACCCAATGAAAGAATCGACAAAACCAGAAACGAAGGTGGGTTGGAGAGAGAGGAGAAAAAAGGAATGTGAGACGGAACCTTTAGTTTTTAGGCAGGAGAAATGAATGTAGTGACATGTTAGGCTCTTTCCCTCCCGTCTAGACGGTGATGTTTCGTTATGAGTTTTGTGTAGTAAAATTGTACTCCCTCTGTTTCTTTTTAGTTTGTATATAAGATTTGGTCAAACTCAAACTTTGTAAAGTTTGACTAACTTTGAAAAGATATCAACATTCACACTATGAAATCAATATTATTAGACACACGATCAAATTAATTTTCATAACATATAACTTTAGTATTGTAGATGTTGATTTTTTTCTATAAAGTTAAAGTTTGACTTTAACCAGATCTTATATGTAGACTAAAAATAAACGGAGGGAGTAGACTCAAGCAGGAATTGTTTATATTTATCTGCTGGAGATTTATTTGTAATTACTTTAATGTTTTATATCATTAATAATTCTTATGCGGGTCATATTTGGAAATTTTTCGTAAGCTAATTGTAGCGACCAGACCTCAAACAGTCTGTGCTGCTGTGCACCAGTGTCATCCCTGGATCAGTAATGCTGACACGCACAGTAAAAATGGAGGATTTATAACAGAGTAGCAATCACACACTTATTACAACGAATATCTCAAAAGAGAATAAGTATGATAAATATGGCTTAAGGCCATCTAAGAACGATAACAGCGGAAGGCTTGGAAGATAAGTGAGTCCATCAACTCCAACGGCATCACTGAGTATAAGACCACGACCTAAGGCACCTTACTCGTCATCTGAAAAGTTTGCAACATGAAACGTTGCAGCCCGAAAACGGGTCAGCACATGGAATATGCTGGCAATGTAACACATAGAGAATGATGAACATAATAATGCTATACTACATGCATATATGGCTGGTGGAAAGCTCTATGGTTACAGTTTTGCGAAAAGCCAATTTTTCCCTACTGCAAAGGAATAAATTTTATTTAACTATCATGGTGGTTGTTAAACATTGAGATGGTTGACAGCATCTCAATCCCAATTAAGTATCATCATTAACCCAACAAGATTAATTAAAGTAACATGATGAGATTCACATGATAATCCAAGTACTAGATACTCAAGTTGTCCATAACCGGGGACACGGCTAACCATGATTAGTTTATACACTCTGCAGAGGTTTGTGCACTTTTCCCACAAGACTCGATCGCCTCCGCTTGGTTCTCGCACTACATGATGTTTGAGAAACGGATGACCGAGACACAGTCTTTCAGAAGTGTTCGCACCTTACGATGTGATAGACCATACCACCTACATCCCCTACATCTGCTAGTCTACCACTGTAAGAGTTCACACAACTTAATCAACTATGCTAGAGCCCATAATAGCTTGCGGCTGCACACGAAAGTTTCTAGCATGAATAATCTCATGATCCCTTTGAACCTGGGTGGTGGTCCAAAAGAAAAACAGGCAATCCTGGAATACCCAGGTACCTCAATCCACCCAGATGTGAGTTTTAGTTGCCACCTTAAGTAAACCATTAATTAACAACCTCACATCTGTCATGAATACACTCAAACCCAATCCACGTCTACAAGCATAGCATAGCAATATAATAGCAAACGTAGAAGTAACTCCCAAGGGTTTGATAATAAAACAGGTAATAGGTACTACCTCAACTACTTCCTAATACCCACAATTTAATTAGATCCTAATCATGCAATGTTTGAGGATTGATCTAATGCAATAAAAACTGGGTATGGAAAGGTATGATCAAAGTGTTACTTGCCTTGCTGATGATCCGCGAAACCTAGAGATTCGAAGTAACAAGCGGCGCACTCCGGGTACTCTATCGCAAACAAACAAGCAAACAATAAGTACTCATCTAATGCATAGGTAAAACTCAAATAAAAGATCCAACCAGAAAGTTCAACTTAAGAACTCCGGTTTGCAAAAAGAATCAAATCGAACGAAGCAACGAAAGTCAAACGGCGAAAGAAACAGGCTTCGTTTACTAATCTGGATCTAGGTCAAATTTTACAGTAGCAAAAACTTGTTTGAGTAGGTTAATCGGAAAGAGAATTTCGAGACGAAACTTTAGGCGCTTGAATTGCCTGATTCCGATAAACGAGCAAAAAGTTAAACAAAAACGAAGATCTGATCGGAAATCGCGAGCTGGAATAATCTCGGAAAAATCGATGAAAAAGAAAACTGACGAACAGTTAAACGAACGAACATTCGTTAACAGCGAAAATCTGACGAACACGTTCGTTGAAACGAACGGGTCGGTGAACGTTCACTAAATAATAAAACCGAAAAAAAATAAACCGATCTAGGGTTTAGAAAAAAAACGAACGGTTTTTTTAGAAAACCGGCAAAAGCGGCGGCGGCGCGGCTACCTCGGGCGGCAGCTCCGGCGGGGCGGCGGGGCGACGGCGAGGCTCGGGCGGCAGCTCCGGCGGGACTCCGGCGGGGCGGCGGCGGCGGCGCGGCGCTGCAGTGGGTGCGGGTGCGGGGCGGCGGCGGGGTGAGAGGGAGGGGCGGCGGCGGGGGGTATTTAAGAGGGGGGCTGGCTTGGAGGAGGGGCAAGGCGGCGGCGGGGGCGTGTCCGAGCCGGACACCGGCGGCGGCGGCGCGTGCGCGCGAGGGAGACGACGGGGTGGGCCGGCCGGCTCGGCTGGGCCTCGGCCCGGTCGGGCGCGGTGTTTTTTTAAATATTCCGCCGAATCTAAGAAAATCGCAGAAAAATAAATAAAAATCCAAAATTGATAAAACAAAATTTCCCCGTGTAATTAAAATAATTAGAACAAGGTGAACATTTTTTTGACACAAAAATGCATTTTTGAAAACATGCAATTTTTTAATGCAAGTAAAATTGCAAATAAAATCCGAATAAAATCAAATATATGATTTTAATATTTTTCCTCCAATATTTCAATTGTTTTGGAGAAGTCATATTTTCTCCTCTCATTTATTTTAATATGAAATATTTTTCAGAGAGAAAAATAATTAAAACCAAAAATCCTCGTTTTATTATTTGATAAAAATCAAATATGAAAAACCGGGAAAATCCCCAACTCTCTCCGAGGGTCCTTGAGTTGCTTAGGATTTATCGAGGATTTGCCAAAATGCAATAAAATATGCTATGCAATGATGATCTAATGTATAACATTCCAAATTGAAAATTTGGGATGTTACACTAATTAGAGTAAAAGCAAGTTTTAGAGCAAAGAAAACCCTCTGTGCTGAAAGTCCACGAAATATAGTGACAAATGTTTGATGCAACTTGCACAAAGTTTGGCAAATGGCAACTAAGTTATAATAAAAAAGTAGCAATTAAGTTTTATTTATGGATTTAAGTTTGAAAGCAATTTGTAGCTTGTGATTAGATTGATGGATTAGCTAGCTACATAACCGGTGGTTACATTAGGGATTTGATTGGGATCATGCAATTATGTAACAAAGAAATTATATGTTTGTCGCATGGAACGAGACGTTCGAGAAGCTTGGCACGATCGGACGTTGTCCAACATGCTGGTGTACCTGAGACGGAGTATCACATGCAGACAGGGGCGGAGCCAGGATTTGGACACGAGGGGGGCGAAAAGCTAAAACCATTTCTTATTCATTTTAATTCATCTGAAGTTTCGTCTACCATATACATAACTTTATTAGATAATTTTTCTTCTCTAATTCTTGTTTGAACTTTTCGAGGAAGTAATTTAAGAATTTCTTGTAGCACGATATGTAGGTATAGTTCGCATATTTTGGTACATTTTCCAAAGACAACATCATTTATTTGCTCTAATAAGGCAACAACTTCAATGGTTCGAGAAAATTAATAAGCCAACAACTTCAGTAGTTCAAGAAGATTACCTTGATTTGTAGATTGTGGAGATTCATCGTTATCTCTATAAGCACAATCTTCAAATGTTAACCACCTCATGAAATCATCAAGAAAAGAAATTTCTACTTTTTACTAAAGTATATTATATATGTTGTCATTCTCAAAATATAAGAGTCTTTCTTACTTGATGGAATCAATTGTACTTTAATTAAGCTTTAGTTGCTTCTACAACCATATTTGCAGCTGTTTGTACAATTGCTCTCCAAAATATAAAAGAGTTATGCTTGTTTGTTCTTATTAGGTCACTCTCATAAGTTGTGTTTCCAATTGTACATTGTTCTGCGACTTCCTCGATGCCACGACCTCTTGATCAGCGATATTGTTATTTGTAATAGGTTCCTCCTCATATGGATTTAAATTTTTGACACCAGTAATGTTGGAGGTTGAAGTCGAAGAAATTGGCTTCAAAAAAGAATTTATCCCCTTAATTGTTGGTGCCTTTTGTTTCGTCTTTGACTACTATAGCAAAAAAACTTGATTAATAGATTAATGACCTTCATTACACATACAACCAATTAACCAAACTAAGATTGTATAATTCTGAACAGAAATCTTAATACCTTGTTCCTCTATCTGATCTCTCGACGTTTAGTCGTGCTCTGATCTGTATGTAGCCTACATTTGACACCAGAGAGGACACTGTAAATCAACTGATGGCGTTGTCATGATGAGCGGGCAGTGGCAATGGTAGACACAGACAGGCACGAGCGGCGACCCACGACAGCGGCAGCGAAAAAAAGATGCCCTAGGGCATGAACATACATGTACGCACGTTCAGATAATCGGTGAAAAGAGTAGTTCTCTGTTTTGTTTAGGAAAGTCAAAAGAGCGAAATCACTAGTTGAGGAGCGCTCCCTGCAACGATTAGTCAGGGAGTGCTCCCCGCGCGCCAAGTGTCACGCGCGGAGCGCTCATGAGACTTTTCTGAGGCGCTCCGCGCACGACAGTTGTCGCGCGCACGGCGTCTCCCGTGATTTCCGGTTTCCCTTTGTGGTTTTTCCTTTTTCACTTTAGTCCTTGTACTTTTAATGTTTTGTAATACCTTTTGATCTGTTTTGAGATCTGTTTTTCTCTGGATTGGGCGAATCGTCACCGCGGACTATTCTTTCTTTGCCGCCGTCTCCGCTCGTCGCGGCCGCCGCTCTTGTCGCGTGGTTACAGCGGCCCCCGTCCCGGCCGCCGCGCTTGTTGCTTGCTCTTACGGCGGTCCTTCTTTAGTGTCGACCGCGCTTCCCCGTTCGCGATATCGTCGTTCCCTACCTGCTGCATTCGTGGGTTCCCTGTTTCCCTTTAGCATTTCTCTTTTTGTTCCCATTATATTTTCGGGATATGGAGATTTATGGGGTAGTTATGGGTGGGGACTACCAACACTATCAGATGTCAAGTTTCAAATGGGTTTTGTGGGATTAGTTCTTGATAATCATTGTGTTCGTTCCAGTTATGGCTTGTCCTTTTTGCCGTATGCCTGGTGGCCCGTGTTCTTCTGTTGATTCTTCTGTAGATGGGTTCAGTGTGGTCCTGGATCGGCGTTGTTGGAGGCGTGTTGTAAGAATATCATTTTATAATTGTTTAATTTTTGACACACACGCTTATTTCTTTTGGTGCTGCCCATGCTGTTTTGATTTTGATTATGATCCTTGTTTTGATTTGTTGTGAAGTATGTTCCGTGCAGTGTTAGAGCTCATCTTGCTCGTTACATCGAGGAGTGTAGGGCTTTAGCCATAAGGAGGGGCGACGAAGATACTGATCTGGCTCTTCGGTGCAACGAGGGTTATTTGTATGGTGTTCTATTTAGTCATGGTTGGGTGAGGAGCAAATTCCATGGTCCTTCCTGGGAATGATTGGTCAGTGATTATGGTGTTCGTCCTCGTGATATAATGATCATTAGGCTTGAACATTATGGAACGTGGATTGGTATTGATTTTTATCGTGTTGGTCGTGGAGATGCGTTGTCTCCTTTACCGTCTGTTGGTAAGGTTTATTTTTAAGGAAGTTTTTAGCTTGTTTTATTGTACATGATGATTTTTCTGTTCCCTTGAGCCTGTGTAATTATATTTTGTAGCTCTTGATGGTTTGAGCGACTCCCAGAAGGAACTTGTTGGGAGTTGTTATTACACCCATGGTGTTTTCCTTAATTATCAGCAGATGTATTTCATGAGGTGTCAACTCTTTGATGATGAGTACATACCCTGTTGTCCTTTTGTTCACAGGATTGATTCCATGAATGTTAATGGTCATCGTATGGTTAGATTTTTTTTCCACTGTTTTTCTTTGATTCCGTTTATATATTTATTTTTATTATCTCTTCTATTTATAGTTTTGAATTTTTGTTCTATTTCTGATAGCTTGATGTTTTGTCAGGTTATTCCTGGTTTGTTGTGAGGAGTTTGACGGAGTTTGTGACGTTTCCTAGGACTGGCGTTTTAACTCTTGAAGTTACTCTAGAATCTGGTGATGATGATATATATGTGAGCACTCCTTGCTCCTACTTCATTGGCTTGGGTAATAGAATGGTGTTCAAACAGGAAGGTTTCAGTGATTTTCTCCAGGCATCGTCTATGGAAGTAAACAGCTTGGTGCTGATAACTTTCAAAGAGCGTGATGGGAGGCTTGTTGTTATCTTCAATCTTCTGCCGCAGTGATGTTAGTTATAGCCTTTGAAATAATGGATTTTGTTTAAAAATCTATGCTACGGTGTAATGTTATTTAGATATATGAAATGATATTAATCTAACTGTTCATTGCTGTTGTTCGTTTGTAGAAGAGGCATGGCCGTGCATGTCTTTTAAAGATGTTTTTCTGGACGGATTATATTTAATTGGAGGACATAGGTTCCCCGCGGGAAGAACATCCTTTAAGTACTTGAGACGTCGAACATTTGTGCAGCAGCAAAGAGGCACGGACAATCACGCGTGAAATAGCTTGTACAGTCACGGCGCGTGTTACGCGAGGCACGGGTATGTGCGCATGAGAGATACGTGAGTGAAGCCTCTATAGGGGGAGGCACGGGTATACTGAGAGGAGCATGTGTGCAGCACCAAAGTTGCACGGGCGATCACGCGTGCGGAGCACGTAGAGTTACTGTGGGTTTCATGTGAGAGGCACGTGTGTGTGGAGCTCGTAGAGTTACTGTGGGTTTCATGTGAGGCACGTGGATTGAGCAGACGGAGGCACGAAAGGGAAGCCAGTACATGCACGGTTGTGTGGAGGCACGGGTATACTGAGAGGAGCGTGTGTGCAGCACCAAAGTTGCACGGGCGATCACGCGTGCGGAGCACGTAGGGTTTCATGTGAGAGGCACGTGTGTGTGGAGCTCGTAGAGTTACTGTGGGTTTCATGTCAGGCACGTGGATTGAGCAAACAGAGGCACGAAAGGGAAGTCAGTACAGGCACGGTTGTGTGGAGGCACGGTTGTACTGAGAGGAGTGTGCGTGCAGCACCAAAGTTGCACGGGCGATCACGCGTGCGGAGCACGTAGAGTTACTGTGGGTTTCATGTGAGGCACGTTGATTGAGCAAACGGAGGCACAGAAGTGAAGTGAGTACAAGCACTGTTGTGTGGAGGCACGGTTATGAATCTTCTTGCTGCTGTCAAGTTTCTAGAGGCACGGACGTATGGCAACCGAGGCATCTGCCGAATACTTGGTTAGAGAGGCTCGGTTGTTGATGCACAGGTGTAAAGTCTGTAGGGTCACGGCGTGGAGGCTCGGTTGTTCGAATAGACACTTAGAGAGCCACGGTTGTACATAGGTCAGTTGGACCTGGTAGTGTAGTTTTTTGGCATCGTGCAGAACTGGTGTACGGAGAGGAACCTGTGTGCAATGCAAAGGATGTTATGAATGGATAGAGCGGTGTTTGATGTGAAATTGTTGTGTTGTGTGATTTTAAATTTTTTCAATGTGGTTAAAGTAATAAAGTTCTTATCCCTTGCGTTTGTGTATCGAATGTTCTTCTGCAATATTAATGAATTGTTCACACCAATGTTGAATAAGCATTCTACTGAAAGTTTACAATGATATAATCACCTATTCTTTTGAATGCACAATGCATGTTGTAAAGGTTAAGTATGAAAATTATAATACAATATCGTGCGACATATCTCTCGTTCTATAATCATGGATACAATATATGAATACTGGGAGATAAATTACTAATTGCATTTAGATAAACACAACCGTGCTATGCATTTGTACATGAGCACACCACTGTGTTCAAAGTTCAAACGTAAAGTAGTAATACAATACACATAACATCTTTGAGCAACAATAATCATACTTACAAAATAGGTTCATTCAAACTAAATTATCATAATAGTAGTTACTACTAGTTTAATGTAGACATCCATTTTCTCGCAATTTACCAACCATTGTTTCCCTTCCGGCGTTTCCAGCCGCTGGAAGATGCCTCGTCTTTGTTCTTACGTGGGCGGAGTCTGTCCTTCATTGGTTGTTGGTGGAGGTGACGTAGCCCAGGCTTGATGATTAGGATTCTACGGTACAACTCGTAGCTAACATACCCGTCTTTTGCTGCGTACTCAAGGTGTATCGGGGAAAGCGGCTTCCACTCCCAGAACTGGTGCTTCTCCTTTGGGAATGATTTCTTCATGTTCTTGTATGAGGGGTCGATGATGGCTGCTGCAAGGTCACCCATGGAGTCCCTTTCTCCACCACCCTTGATGCAGAATAGCTTCTGGATGTCGACGTGGTGCTCGTCTGGAATTTTGACCCATGCACGGGCAAGCATGGTCTTGTCGCTCCTGGTGTCGACGCTAGTGAAAGTTACCGCTTTCCGTTGCAGGAAGTCAAGTAATGCCTGGGAGCGCTCAGACTTGCAGTAGTGGTATACGAGGACATGCTCGCGCATGGCAAGTTGGACGAGGGCGATCCCTTGTCGTATGTAACTGCTCTTACGTGTGTACTCGAGGTCGAGGCCGACGAACTTGTTCTTCTCCTCCTTTAGCCGTTCCTCGTACTTTTTGATGATCCACTCCACAGTCCTTGGGTCGTTGGTGTACACCACCTCCAGCACGGTTGTACCATGGGTAGTGATGTGTTCGGTAAGTGTGGTTAGTTTCCCGTTGTCCATGGCTGAAGGTGTGCGCTGGTGAACTGCGGCCGGCGAGAAACTTCCGAAGAAGACGATGCAAATGGAGTCGGAAAAGTGAAAGGGATCTTTACTTTGTCGTGCAAGAAAGGAAACCACCAAAGAGCAGTTGGTAGTCGTCCGGCGGTTCCAGGCGTAGATTTACGAAAACAGGCTTTTGTTTTATCTGTTTTTTAAGATTTTCACTTATCTTGTTCATTGAATATTTTTATTCGTTGCGTGCTGCGTGCGTGATCCATATGTGCGTATTCCATCTTTGGCTGTGAAAGTAGTCGTGTAAACGGTAGAACACTCAGCAGATGCATGGTCGTGCCTTTGTTGTGAAAACTATTTTTCGGTTTACAACCTTCCTTGGTCAGGGAGGCACTGTTGTTATGTTATTCGGTGCACAACTGTGTGTTTAGGAAAAGTTGGTGAAGTAAACACAGTTTGCACTTGAAAATGGAGTCCTGTTTGGTTTTTAATTGAGATATGTTTCACTAGATGGTTTGAATAAGTTTGATAACATGGCATTGCTATAGGTTTTGAATAAAAAATTGATTCTTGTTTCATTTGATTTTTGAAAATGATTCTTTCTGTTTTTTGGTTTTTTGAATTGTGAACTTTTCAAAGGATAAGAACTACATTTGTTCCAATGAGTCATTCTGATAGTTCAAACAACATTTGTTGCAAAGGATCAGTCCGATGGTTGAAATAGCGAGTTGAGGGTCCGTAAGAGCTACATAAGTTCCAAAAGATCATTCTGGTAGTTCAAGCAAGCACATGGTCCATAATAGTTACATTACTCTACCATCCTAACTAGCAAACTTATAGTAACCAGTGTTTTGCTCCTGGGAGGCATCATCATGAAACGAGCGCTGAACATCCTAGGAGATACACTGTTGCTTCCATTTTAGGTGCTGGTTCTGATGGAATATACAAAATGCACTGAATGATGATGGACACAGAACGATCATGGCGCTCTTTGAAAGTGATCAGAACAACGTTCTTTTCAACAAAGGATGCAGCTGATATGAAGTCTCTGAAAGAAGACTTTTCTATTACCATCCTGCCGTCGTTTTTGCAGATGTAGTACGACGAAGGAGTGATGACATAGGTAGGTTCATCCGGAGCTTCAAGGGTCACCTTGCCATTGGTTGGCATGTCCACCCATCTCTTCAGTGTTGAGACAACGCTCCTCGGTATTTTCTATAAGAAATCGAAATTAAATAGAAATTAAAACCGTTGATTTGCCTCTTGGACATTAAATAAAATAATGGCTGAATACGGTGAATGCGCAAACATTAAGAAATTCCATAGTGAAAGTAATATATTTCCTGGCATGTTCAGGTTTGTGTGTAAACAAATAAAACAATATATTAAGAGAACAACCAAAAGTTTTGTTGTTTTAGGTTTGAATAAATAGGTTCTTTATAAGTTTACATATAAGCAAGATTACATCAATATTGTTTATTTTACATATAAGCAAAATACGTTTGGTATTTTAACAAGGACAGTTGTAACCAACCATGACGCAGTCTTTGGTGTTAGTGGGAGTCAAGACGTGGACAAATGGACGGCAACGGATGAAAGTATCTCCGAAAAGGCGTTGTAGAAAGAATCGAGTCTGGTCGTAGGTAAGCTCAGTATCCTTAGAGTAGACACAACAGTGAACATGGTCGAAATCGTCAGAAGAAAGATCGTCGAGAGCTAGAAAAACAACACGATTTTAAAGTTAGATAAAGTTATATCCAACACGGGGTTAATATTATTCAGTTTGATGCATGCATAGAAAAATACAGCGAAAGAAGATAAGTCTGTAATATTAAATACCTACCAATGTGGGGTAAAGGAAGCAGCCTTTGTCATCCCGATATGTTTGTATTTCGAGATTGAGACCCTCGTCTGGTAGTTCAAATTTTATGCGGTCTCTAGCACGTAGTTCATAATCATCCGCAAAGATGTTCCACTCACCACCGCAGAACTTTGTGTAGTTCACCCTATGCTTAAACAAAGCATTGTAAGACCTTCCTTCATGTGTAAGAAGGGCTGGCTCTACCTGCTATTTACGCAATTTTCCTGCTTCTTTCTTCCTCTCATCAATGTATTCAGCGAGAAAATCTCTGACATTACAAGGTACATACTGGAAAAAATAGTAAAAATAACAACCTGTAAGTATAAATTTGAACTCGCGTATTATTAATGTTAAAAGTTTTCTTAAATTGGATCTGAATTTTTGATAGCAATTACAGATAACAACATAATGGTATTATAAATTAATGGATACAAAATTTTGGCATATGTTGACTAATTTTAATTAGAACTGAAGATGCACTATAGTAATGAAGGCATAGGCAGGCAAACTAATGGAAAATGAAAACACAAGACATGTGCAAAGAAGTGATAGCAGGCGGACCTAGTGTAGGTGCAAGGTGAAGGAAATATGCCCTAGAGGCAATAATAAAGTATTATTTATTTCCTTGTATCATGATAAATGTTTATTATTCATGCTAGGATTGTATTAACCGGAAACATACATGTGTGAATATATAGACAAACAGAGTGTCACTAGTATGCCTCTACTTGACTAGCTCGTTAATCAAAGATGGTTATGTTTCCTAGCCATAGACATAAGTTGTCATTTGATTAACGAGGTCACCTCATTAGGAGAATGACGTGATTGACTTGACCCATTCCGTTAGCTTAGCACTCGATCGTTTAGTATGTTGCTATTGCTTTCTTCATGACTTATACATGTTCCTATGACTATGAGATTATGCAACTCCCGTTTACCGGAGGAACACTTTGTGTGCTACCAAACGTCACAACATAAATGGGTGATTATAAAGGTGCTCTACAGGTGTCTCCAAAGGTACTTGTTGGGTTGGCGTATTTCGAGATTAGGATTTGTCACTCCAATTGTCGGAGAGGTATCTCTGGGCCCACTCGGTAATGCACATCACTATAAGCCTTGCAAGCATTGTGACTAATGAGTTAGTTGCGGGATGATGTGTTACGGAACGAGTAAAGAGACTTGCCGGTAACGAGATTGAACTAGGTATCGAGATACCGACGATCAAATCTCGGGCAAGTAACATACCGGTGACAAAGGGAACAACGTATGTTGTTATGCGGTCTGACCGGTAAAGATCTTCGTAGAATATGTAGGAGCCAATATGGGCATCCAGGTCCCGCTATTGGTTATTGACCGGAGACGTGTCTCGGTCATGTCTACATAGTTCTCGAACCCATAGGGTCCGCATGCTTAACGTTACGATGACAGTTTTATTGAGTTTTGATGTACCGAAGGAGTTTGGAGTCCCGGATGAGATCGGGGATATGACGAGGAGTCTCGAAATGGTCGAGACGTAAACATCGATATATTGGACGACTATATTCGGACTTCGGAAAGGTTCCGAGTGATTCGGGTATTTTTCGGAGTATCGGAGAGTTACGGGAATTCGTATTGGGCCTTAATGGGCCATACGGGAAAGGAGAGAAAGGCCTCAAAAGGTGGCTGCACCCCTCCCCATGGTCTGGTCCGAATTGGACTAGGGAAGGGGGCGCACCCTTCCTTCTTTCCCCTTCCCCCTTCCCTTCTCCTACTCCCACAAGGAAAGGAGGAGTCCTACTCCCGGTGGGAGTAGGACTCCCCCCTATGGCGTGCCTCTCCCCTTGGCCGGCTGCCTCCCCCTTGCTCCTTTATATACGGGGGCAGGGGGGCACCCCAGAGACATAACAATTGATCCTTGAGATCTCTTAGCCGTGTGCGGTGCCCCCCTCCACCATATTACACCTCGATAATACCGTTGCAGAGCTTAGGCGAAGCCCTGCGTCGGTGGAACATCATCATTGTCACCACGCCGTCGTGCTGACGAAACTCTCCCTCAACACTCGGCTGGATCGGAGTTCGAGGGACGTCATCGAGCTGAACGTGTGTAGAACTCGGAGGTGCCGTACGTTCGGTACTTGATCGGTCGGATCGTGAAGACGTACGACTACATCAACCGCGTTGTGATAACGCTTCCGCTGTCGGTCTACGAGGGTACGTGGACAACACTCTCCCCTCTCGTTGCTATGCATCACCATGATCTTGCGTGTGCGTAGGAATTTTTTTGAAATTACTACGTTCCCCAACACAAGGGGGTATGGGTAACATTGACGATTCCTACTATGTTGTAAGCAACTAATATGTTAGTAATGCTTACTAACCATGCGGCTCCATCAATTTTAATCAAGAATAACCTTAAACTACTGGAGAACTTCAGGGTGTGGTTCGCAAGGGCCGCCTGGTTGGCGGCAGGTAGGGAAAATCATACCTAAATAATTCAGAACAACTATGTTAAGAAAACAAGAATATCATAACAATTTAAAACAAGCTTCAACGTTGAAGGTAGACAACGACTAGCTTCAACTATGTTAGCCATATTAAAAATATCCGTACGAAGGCAGACAACAACTACAAATTTACCAGAAATCTTCTCATCCACTCCTTCCAGAAAAGCAGTATGACAGAGTTTAGATCACTTGTTTAGATTTTCAAATGGTTTTTATATTCATTTAGAGAATGAAGTCGTTGTACCGGATCTAATGCTTCAATAACTATCAAATGAAAAACCTAAACATAAAATAGTAATAATTTAAATATCGTTTTCAAAACATAAATATGGATCGGAGCATGCTGCTTACCCATATGCTTTTTACCTGCGTGAGAAGAAGAACGGGCATCGACGAACGGAGATTTGGGTAGGGGAAGCTTAGGGCAAGCACCCACGGCCAGCAATCTATGAGAGAAGCACGGCTTAGAATTTAATCGAGAGACCCAATAAAAACTCTACAATAATTTGTTTGAAATGAGATGGTGTGTGGGGAAGAAGCACGAACCCTAGAAGTTGGCGGACGGATAAGGCAGATGGGTTGTGATGGAAAGTTTAGGGCAAGCACCCACGGCCAGCAGTCTACGAGAGAAGCACGGCCTAGAAATTAATCAAGAGACCCAATAAAAACTCTACAATAACTTGTTTGAAATCAGATTGTGTGCGGGGAAGATGCGCGAACCCTAGAAGCAGGCGACGGAGAAGGCAAATGAGTTGTGATGTGGCTGAGGGAGTCGGAGCTTATTGAAATATAAAGGAGACGGGAGAGAGCAAGAGTAGTAATGAGTGCTTCTTGTTTTATTTTTTATTCTACAAAATGGAATGAATGCTGGTTGTAGATGGTGTGCATGCATTCCGAGGTGTTATGGTGATACGAGACGTTTGACTCGTCCAGCTGCCTCCCATTGTAGTTGTCCAGCTGTGTTGCCTCCCAGCGGACTCTTCTACGTGCCTATCGTGCCTCACGGACTTTTTGTGAGGCACGGTTATACATGCTGAAAAGCATACTCGTGCTTCTGTGATTTAATTTTTTTAATCATATGTTTAATCAGATATGTTTGGGTGTGTCTTTAGGAGAGGAACGATAATGATGTTATTAGATGCACGGTCGTTGAAGCAGGAGAGGCATGGTTGATACATCGGGGGAGGTAAATTGACGGGAGGCATGATCTTTCTTATATTTACTAATTGGAGGTACCTTTAATGATTTCTCATTAATCCACATCATCAAAATTAATTAAACCATTAGATTGTAAAATTAACGACCAGGATAAAAGGACAACTTGCGTAACACAAATGATGCCCTCCTATAAAATATGCATCTGACACGTCTAACTACTAATTGGAGGCACCTTTAATGATTTCTCATTAATCCACATCACCAAAATTAATTAAACCGTTAGATTGTAAAATTAACGACCAGGATAAAAGAACAACTTGCGTAACATAAATGATGCCCTCCTATAAAAAATGCATCTGACACGTCTAACTTTTGTTAAGAAGAAAATGAAAAGCCTCAAGTAAAAAAGGAAAACCCCCACTGTTCCCATAAATTAAGAAGTAAAACATCCTTCACGTTAAAAGCCCCAATGACGCTATATTATATAAGAAAAAAAAGGTCTAACACATCCAACGTGAGTTAAAAAAATGAAAGGCTCACATCAAAAAAAAGAAGAAGAAGAAAATCCTCACATCAATTATTAGAAGACTCTACCTTATAAACCACGCCATGTATGTAAAAAAAAGGAGACACTACCTATTATTAATAAGAGACATCATGTAAAAAAGAGTCCTCATGCTATAAAAAAGTAACCATCATTCTTTTCTAGATCAGCAACCATCATTATTTAAAAAGGAAAAACATCTAACACCACAGCCAAGTTCCAAAAAGGCACGTGCCTCCTCTCTTTTGAAATAAAGATGCGTACAAATAAAATATAATCTCCTCATGTTAAAAAATTGAGCCCACATCCTAATTCTTTTTTTTACATCGAGCCCACATCCCAATTCCGAGCGGCAAAACCATGTATGTCTGCTTGAAGAAAGTAAAACGGAAATGTTAACGCCCACACGTATGGGCGTTAGCCATCTCAACCACACGCCTCCATCGCCGTCCAGCAGTATCTGCACGAATCTTGGCACATTTTGACTGATTTTGTGTGCCACGTAGGACAAGGCATGTGTGTGGTGTGTGACATAGTTCGCCCACACGCCGGTTGCCTCTCCGCGGTCAGCGGTTGCCACTCGGGGGCGTGCGGTGGAACTGCTCTGCGCCCGCACGCGATGCCCGACCGTGGTTGCCATCAAACACGTCGCGCACTTCGCCCCCCTCCCCTCACGGTTCCATTTACTCCTCCCCTCAGTTACTCGCACAACCCACCCTGCAGTTCAGTCGATTGGAGGAGAAGGCAAGAGGAGGAGGCGACGGTGGAGGCGGAAGAGTCGACGGCATTCGCGGCCGTCGGTGGGACTCGCCGGACCGGAGCGTCTTCGCCGGAGCGCCTACAGATTGAAGGTAATGCTCCCTCCCACGCTCAAAATCCTTGCCTGCATTTCTCCCCTCCCCTCCGTGGTCGATGCTTCGCTCGAGATTCATCGAGATTCAGGCGGGTTCCCGATGCGCCGGCGGGAAAAGTCTTGTGGTTGCCGTTTTCGGTGGCATTGAGCAGTTTTGTCGCCGCCGCAGTGGCGGTCACGCCGGTGTGGTTCGGCCTGTCCGGAGCCACATCCTGGTTGTGCCTTGGGATTGGGCCGTCGTTTTTCTGTCCGATAGTTGCGCATTGCTTCGAAATGCTATTTGCGATCAGTGCAGGGAGAATTTTGGTGATGAATTTCAAGTTATGATAGTTGCCATTGAACCCTAGATCTAGGTAGTTGTTTTTCAAAGTGCAGTATGAATGCAAACATGGTAGTTTGAGAAACTATCTGCATCGTATGGCAACTAATTTCCTGATTGATTGTGATAGTTGCCACAAATATGTTTTCCATGTGGCAACTAATTTCGTGCACATGCTACGGCTGCTGCCACGCTGTAGGCATGGTAAAGTGTAGTAAATAGGTAGTCATTGCAGTTTCAGCAACTATGTGCACTGGATGGCAACTAATTTCCACATCAACTATGTCAGTTGCCACATATATGCTTTCCATGTAGCAAGTATTTCTGTGAACACACTATGGTTGTTGCCACGTTGTAGGCAGGATAATGTGGCAAATTCACTGTACTACAGACCCAAATTTGTGTTTCGCCACGCTGACTTGTGGCAACTGACAGGATAATGTGGCATGGCAAAGTATAGTAACTAGGTTGTCATGTCAGTTTCAGCAACTATGTGCACTGGATGGCAACTAATTTCCACATCAACTATGTCAGTTGCCATATATATGCTTTCCATGTGGCAAGTATTTCTGTGAACACAGCATGGCTGTTGCCATGTTGTAGGCAGGATAATGTGGCAAATTCACTGTACTGCAGACCCAGTTTCGTGTTTTGCCACGCTGACTTGTGATATCTGAACATATTTGGCCGTACTAAATGATAACTCATTTTTAATACGAGGTCAGTGTGTGCATTGCAATTTCAGGTTGTTCAGTAGATGTTTTTCAGCGCTTTTTTGAATTTTGTGTTGCATTTTAACATGGAAATTTCAACCTAGCACATTTTGCCTTTGAACACATGGCAACTCATTTTTGTATGAGGACAGGGTGTGAGGTGACACATTTTATGTTTGTGCAGGGGAAGATTTGTGCCTTTCTTTCGTACTATCTTGTGCTAACATGGCAACTTCAGCATTTTGTTTCAACTGCCTTATGATCTGTACATTTTTCAAATGAAGCCAATGTGTTTTGTTGCCACATTTATTGTTGGACAATCATAGGGGGTGTGGGTGTTCATACAATATTGGCTAAACTTTTTGCCACTTTCAATTGAGCCCATGTGGCAAGTACATTCTGTTAGGTGGCAACTGCTTACTTCATACTTTCATTTTCACCCTGACATTTTGCTTTGTTCTTACCTCAGCAGAATGGCTCGCGGCGATCATCAAGATGATGATGATGATTTCATGGAGTTACCGCGGCAGAATCGCGCAACTAGACGGACAACAGACGACGATGAGGTAACTGTCTAGCCACCAGCCCCCTTCCCCCATATGTTTTGAATGTCATGTTGAGTTTGCAATCATCTAATAGGGTCTAAACCTTCATGATAGTGAAACATGGCAACAAATGATCATTTCTCTGTTTTGCAGAAGAAGAAACATAATCGCAATAGGGCTTCACAGGAACGCCTGACTATATTGACCGAGGGATTCACCGACGACCAGAAGGGAGCTGCTGCTGAGTTGGGGATGCAGGCTCTGATGGATGTTCGGTGCAAGAATCTAGTGAACCCTGTATGCGACTGGCTCGGTGAGATTTACGAGCCCGCCTCTAGGGAATTTGTGATTCCGGGACGTGGAAGACTGCCGTTAGACGAGGAATCCGTGTTCTGCATGTTGGGTGTGCCCCGTGGAGAAATCAAAGTCCCGTATGAGGTCAATAATACAATTGAGGAAACGTTGTTTGCCCGTTTGTTTCCTGGGATGACATCCATGCCGAACACGACCGTGCTGGCAAATTCGCTGGAGGGCATGAAAACCCATGGCGAAGTTTTTAAGATGAAGCTACTCATGTACCTGATCTCAGCTGTTTTTGCGCCGACCACATCTCTTCGCCCAAGCAACAAATGCTTCCCCATCCTGGTGAATGCTCTATCTCTACTCCTTCATTTTTTCCTTCAATCTTTTGACTCCTATGTCATATGTAAGCTAGTCACTGCCAGTTTTTTTGATGTTTTCCCATTTTGATTTCTGATGCAGCAACTTCTTGTCCTGAAATTTGTGTCGTGCAGGCAAAACTGAAAGAAGTGAAGAACATGAATTGGTGTAAGTTCATTGCGGACTTCCTGCATGATGCATTCTCAAACAAGATGTACCAGAAGGGTTGTCGACTCCATTTAATGGTATTTTTGTACTACTTTTTTGCAAACACTCCTAGCTCCTTGAGCATGCATGGCAACCATGATGGTGACATTGTGGAAACTACCATCATAACAAGATGGCAACTGCCAACATAACTAGATGGCAACTGCCAACATAACTAGATGGCAACTGCCAACATAACTAGATGGCAACTGCCAACATAACTAGATGGCAACTAACACATATAGATGGCAACTAACAGAAATACATGGCAACTTTTTCCTTCTTCATGCCCTCCAACTTGATGATTGAAGGAACATACGTTAGCTTCTTTTTTGCAAAATACCATGATGGCAACTGATATTTTTTTCTTTTTAAATTGTTGTACATCAGCTCATGTACGTCGATCGTCTTGATCTGTCCACTGTGGACTTTACTTGGATAGGAGGCCCGCCGCCTCCACACAAGTTTGCTGTTTCTGCGTGGACTTACGATGCTGTCAAGGCTGTGCTTGCCGCGGACAAGATAACTGATACGAAATACGGGAAACTGCAGGTTAGTTCTGGCTTCTTTCTTTGCACGACATTCTTTTAATTTTGACGCTGCATAACATATGAAAAAATCCCCATACGGCAACCGTCTGTGGCTAACAAGAGATGACTACCTTGTTAGCCATGGCTGTCTGCGCATGGTATCCATGTCTGACGCCACATGGCAACTCTGCCATCCATTTTGAAACTTCTATCCTCTTCCTCTTTTTTATTTTTATTTTTGCAATACATGAACTGTTAGTTAGTGTTCATTGTTTTTTCTCTTTACATGCTAGCTGTTTTTTTGGTTTTTTCCAGCTGATGGCCAAGCATGCTATAGACTACAGCGTGTTTGGTGGGCCTCAAAACTTTGGAAAGTGGATGGACGTGCACTCAGCTCCGTCTTGTCCTGTTGAGGTAATCAAGGATATATATATCTATGGTTGTGTTTGGTTTATTTTGATCTTGTGCACGTGACTTTAATACGGTTTGGTTACTGCTGCTTCTTGTTTCGTGCACAGGCGAGGGCACCCGTTGAGCACCTAATTGGGCAGTTTGCATCCAGAATGACCAGCTTGCTCGGGAAGTTGGTTGAGGGTTGGACGTCCCTTAATGGCTCTGACAGTGACGCGGTTGCGAGGCAGTTCACTCCATTTGTTGCAGAACGGACACATCGGCCAACTGGTTGCCGTGGTCGGTACGACTACAACAGCTCACAGGAGCTTCCCGACACACAAGATGAACTAGATGGAGATGTTGCTCTCGACAAGGAGGACGACGATGACATGGAGCACGTGCAACATGACACCGACGATGATGAACATGTCGACGTTCGTGCAGGTGGTAAGAAGGGCAAGGGTGCACCAGATGTCCCCTCACCAGAGAAAGTATAAGAACAGACAGCTGCAAGAGGCAAGGGGGTGTCGCCCTCAAAGAGGGGGAGGGATCCAGAGGAGGTTGGGCAGGGCTCTCCTGTCAAGAGACCTAGGACCGATCCCTTAGCTGCTAGGAGGAGCTTCAACTTCTTTTTTAGTGTTTTGTTTTGTCTATCCTTTCGAACAGACTGACCCCCTTTTTCCATTTGTTTTTGCTAAGCGTGGCAACGATTTTTGTGTCTGACACTTGGCACCTTTTTTTTGCCTCTTTCTTATATGTGCAGCGAGGCGACAGCTGGTGGACGAGCAGTTACGAAGAAACAAGCACCAACACCAACCCGCGTTTCTGCTCGATTGAACAAGGGTGCCCCTATTGCTGGTGACACGCATTCCACTAGGTCATCTCCTCGTACGTCAACGTCCAACATCGGTGATCCTGTCGTGTTGCCAGATTTGAGGAAGACAGTCAAGAAGTAGGTTATCCATGTTCTTTCTTCATCGCCATATTGCTATATTTTTGCCTTTCAATGCAGCTGTTCAGCTTGCCACATGGGCTACTGCCATCAGTCCCACATCGCAACTGCTGTTTCTCCCATGCTCTATTTCTTCTTACTACATGGCAACTCCTGCCTGTTTTTGCATGGCAACTGCTAACCAGGCAAAATGGCAACTCTTATTCCACCTACATGGCAACTACCAGCTTTTCCATCTGTTTGTGCACTCATCCACACCTAGTTTTGAAATGGCATTCCTGGCACATCACACATTTCTTACATTTTTTAAGATGTCTACCATGGCAACTGCTGCTTATTACGCATGGCAACTGCTAACTGGTCCACGTGGCAACTCTTATTCTACCTACATGGAAACTATCATCTGTTCATCTAACAAGTTTGTGTGTTTTTTCAGGGTGAAGAAGACTACCACACGCGTGACGAAGCAGAACCCCAGAGACCCACTCGAACGCATACACTCAAAGCTGTCGACAGGTGGCAACTCAGACGTTCATGAGGCGCCAGTGCACAAACCTGCTGCTGCACCGTCCACTGTTCCCACTAGCTCTGATGCAAGCGGCCGAACATCTCCGCCGGTTGCAGATGTGCAGGCTACGACAGCAGGCATCCGTACATCTGGGAGTGACGAGTCGGTATCTGCCAGGACTGCTGAAATATTGCCCACTCTGCTAGCAATGAAGGATGCTGCTGTGAGCCATGCGACCCGATCAGCAAGTGTTGAAGTGGACGCCCCCGAGATCAACCTAAGCAAGGAAGATTCCCGCTCATCTGACACGGATTCCAAGCGCGTGGGTGGTGGCACTTCTTCGTCCACGAAAGAAGGGGCTGAGGCGACAGTTCATAATGATATGCCATCCATAGGTGAGACTCTTGGCACAACAGCTCCAGCTTCTGGTGCTCCAGAGGTTGCCAAGGTGACCGTTGCGCGAGCTGGTCTTCCACCTAGGCGTCGTAGCCCCCGCAAGCAATCTGCAGACACACCCAACGCGCCTGCTGTAGCTAGGAGCAGCAGAGATGACTCTGGTTATGTGCCTGCGTCCACACTATTCCCACCACCTGCCAGAAGCAATGTTATGGAGAGAACGGAAGACCGGAGTACAACCGACCCAGGTGGCAAGCCGGGCACGACTGACGGAGGTGAACGTGCGGAGCAGACTGCGTCTTTACCCGCAGTGGATAACCCCAGCTTAAATCTGCGCACTTCTAAGCTCCCAGTCAACATCGGTGTCCCCTACAGCCCAAACAAGAAGATTGTCAAGAAAGCTGCGACTGATACCGCTGACAGCACGCCCCGCCCTACGAATAAGCCCGATGATTCTGCAGCGGCCGATGCAGAAATGTTTGTTGATCTTTCACCCTTGGATTCTGCCCAGCAAGTTGTTCGCGGTCCGGCCAGTAGGCAGGAGAGGCACCCAATGGCCTTCACCCCACCGAGCTGTAGCCTTGGCATCGATCGCAGTCAAGATGAACCAGTGGTGCAAGATCCTTCACCAGTTGCCTTTGCTTTCCCGGCAGGCATGGCCCCAATGATGGCGCAGCCAATGGTCGAGGGCAAGAAGGCTGTGAAGTTCGCAGAGCCGGTTGTGCAAGGTACATTTCTTATGCGTTTATCATATTCGTGTATACATCTTTTTAGTATGACTTTTGTCCCAAGCATTTTTTTGGGTTCTCACTTTTGTGATGGCAAATGTTATCTGATGGACATGGCAACTGGATTTGCTTGCATGCTGTCACCTACATTTTTCTGTCGCCATGCTGCATTTTCCATTCTGCAAGCACATGGCAACTGCAGTTGATAGATCATGGCAACTGTAGTTGTTGTCACATGGCAACTACAATGCATTGCACATGGCAACTGGAGTTGCCTGCACATGGCAACTCCCTACTTTCTGTGCCTACATTTCATATTCTGCAACCTTTCTTTCACACTAAATTTGTTTTGTTTTCCAGGTATCCTAACCCACTTTTTTGATCCTTGCAGCCACCCCTGAGGAGATTACGCCGTCACTTGATGAAGCTTACCGCAGGATTGAGGAGGCAGCATTGCAGAGGAGGTCCTCACGAGGTCAGGGCCAATCAAGTTCCAACGCGCCTGCTGAGTCGGTATCTGAGGATACCATTAGAAGTGCCACCCCTGGTTCTGTGAGGCAGCGTAGGGTAGTTCACGCGCCACCCGCGGATGATTATGAGCCGGAAGTCAAGGCCACAAAGGATCAGAACCAGCTGTACGATATTGTCAAGCGCTTTGGAAATGCGAGGTCCAACAGCAATCACATGAAGGAGCTGAAAGCGTAATGACCACACCCACATAAACCTCTCATTTGCTTTGCTCTTTTTACTATTCATCCTTTTTGATATTTCTAGATATGCTCCGTTTACGTTTTATTTCTTTTTTTCACTTAGTAGACATGATTCTTTCATGTTATATCATTTTCATACAGCTCATGTTTGGACAGAACCAAGATCATACAATGTGATGCGACGTACGTCGACCTGGGTGATCTTGCCGAGTCTGTGAGGCCACTCGGTAAAATGTCGAAGAATGTAGTTGCATGTGGGATTGACTTCATCAACAGGCATATGGATATGTCTCCCGACAAAACAATCATGCAGTACACTGTGACGTGCAAAATATGGGATGGTGACTTCCACCACAAAATCCTGAGGAAGCATTTTGCTGCGCATGGTGATTTCAAGCTCACAATGAAGAAATGTGTGAGTACTCCTTCCTTTTTTGCACATTTTTTCCTCCCATGTTATTTTTTTGCCAGTAGCTATGCTTCAGATGTGGGCTACACCCTGTTTTGTGACAGCTGTTTCATGTGGCAACAGCTGCCATGTAAAATGACTTCTGATTTGCTTTCCTAATACAACCTATGTGGCAACTTCAAACTAAAATACATGGCAACTTTGTTCATACATGGACGGCAACTTCTTTTAATTACCCACTACAACTAAACATTATACGTTTGTCCACTTTTCTTGGACCCTTGATGCTTTCGTAGTCACTCATGTGCCTGTTAGTGTAACCGGTGATATCTTTACATGTCATTTTCCCAACTACATCATTTCTGTTCTTAATGTGAGCTCTGCTTCTTTTCTTTCCTTCATTTTTGTTTGCAGGTCTTGTTCCCCATGTTCCAGGAGCTTGCACCACACGACCCACACGACAAGTGTGGTCACCACTATGCGATCTGCCTTGACCTGAAGAACCAACGTTTTGAGGTGCTTGATTCAATGCGTTCAGAAGCTGATGCAGACCTTACTACGCATGCTGAATACTTCATCAACAACCTCAAAGAGACATGGAACCGTCACTATGAAAACTCAAAGGTCCAGATCAGACATTTTCCAATTGAGTACGTGGCGACTACGAAGCAAGGAAACCGGTATTTTCCCATCTTTTCCTCATGTGTCCTCCAAACCAGTGCTCACCCTCTCTTTTTTGTCACCTCTGAATTGAAGTTTATGATTTTTTCTATATGTTCTTGTGAGTTAACCTGACTCTTTTCTTGTTTAGGCACGACTGCGGCTTCCACATGTTGGAATACCTTGCAAAGTGGGAAGGTCGACGGGTTCCTGTCGTCACAGCTGGAATGGTCGTCGAGCTCCGCAAAATTTACACATGGAACTGGTTGATGAATGAAGATTTCAACACGCGGTCCAACGCACGTGAGTTCATAGAGGAAGCTGTGAAGAAAGCCACCAAGAAGTACAAGTGATCACGTGGTGCTCCTGACCGAACGCCTACCTTACATTCTGTTGCCGAGGAATGTAAGGTATTACCTTGTTTTTTCAAAACTATGTCCTTTGTAATATGCTATGACTGCATCTCCCCGTAGCCTAGTATACAGTGGTGGCGTGTGAGTGACATTTGAATAGTTTGTAATATATGTGTGGATGTGAACCTACTTAGGTTTGACAGCAGATACGTTTATGTGTTTTCAGTATTATTATGTGCTTGTGGGTTGGTAGTACCAGCATGGTGTTTTGAATGCGTCCTTGATGTCTGAAAACATGGCAAATGTAGTTGATCAGTCATGGTTAGTGAAAGTTATCGTTCTTTCTTGTTTGGCTTTTTGGGTTTTTTGCACTGCTAACTGTACCGGCTAGCATGGTAGTTTGATCACGGAGCAGTAACCTGTGCGGTTGCTGCACGAGACCGTTTCAGCTTGTTTCCCATAGTTTGCACCAGAATACAATATGTGTGACTAAAATGCGCTGACTGAACATGGAAATCTACGCGGTGAAGATTCAGTACAACTAACATGGCATGTTCAGTACAACTAACATGGCAGATTCAGTAAAAAATAAGATGGCAAATTCAGTAAAAAATAACATGGCAAATTCAGTAGAAATGGCATGGCAGATTCAGTAGAAATGGTATGGCAGATTCAGCAGAAATTGCATGGCAGATTCAGTTCAAGTAACATGGCAAATTCAGTGCCATACACGTGGCAACTGCAGCTATTCCTTCATGGCATTTTTACTTCAGATTCTGATGCACCTGAAGAGTCATTCTCCAGTTTTTACAAAATTTAGAACATCTAGATTACAAAAAAATGTCACCATGGACCAAGTCAAAGTGCTCCAATGTTGTTTACGGATTGCCCGTCCCTTTCTTTGGTTTCTTATGTTTTGCTTGAATCTCCAATCCCGATTTGTATCTTATCTCTTTTGGACGCCCTTTTGTGATGGAACGGGGCGGGTTCCTAACCTGTGTTTGTGTGCTTGCTGTTCCAGATCCTACCTCCGAGTTTTCAGATGATGGCCCTGTGGACGAAGGCACACTTGATGTGCGGGGGAACCTGTGTAAGGCTTCCTCAGCTTTCCTCTTCTTGATCTCATCAAGCTCTCTTTTGAGGGCCTTCCTGTGTTTTTCTGCGACCTTTGCTGTCTCATCACTCTTGCACGCTTCATCAATTAGTTCAGCATAGTTCTTTGTCAACACAACGTGCCTCACGGCTTCCATGGTTGACTCTGGTCTCTCGTCATGCACGGCCAAAACTGCGTTTGATGTTTGCGGCGCCAATGCGTCGTCAGCATCCCAAGTCCATCGCCGCCTTATGAAATGGCGGGGCATTCGTGTCACCGCGTTCAAGTCCATTACTTTTAGAATGTGACAGCACACAATCCCGTCCCGTTCGAATTTGCAGCATTGGCAGTAGTATTCGCCTTCGCTTATCGATGCCTTCACAAAGTAGTTCCTTCCCTTGTCTGGGTCTTCAGGTTCTGAATCCGACATGCCCATGATAGAACACACCTTGAACGTATGTTCGTCCACCTGGAAAGCCGTGTACATGCTGGCACGCTTTATTTCTTCCTGGAATCTGCAAGTTTTGTGTGTTTTTTGTTAAACTCTTGTGTGCAGTTTTTTGTAGCACCTTTTGTTTGTTGTGGCCAATGGAATTACAATTCGTTCAAACATGGCAACTACAGTTCATTAAACATGGCAACTGCAGTTGAGTAAACATGGCAACTGCAGTTCATTAAACATGGCAACTGCATTTCATTTAAACATGGCAACTACATAACAACTTCAATTTGGCATTTGCATTCCATACCATCATGGCCATTGGAATTTACATTTCATTAAATATGGCAACTGCAGTTCATTAAACATGGCAACTGCAGTTCATCAAACCTGGCAACTGCAGTTACACAAACATGGTAACTGCAGTTGAGTGAAAGTGGCAAACTACAGTTCATTAAGCATGGCAAACTGTAGTTCATTAAGCACGGCAACTACATATCATGTTTACTCTGTACCTAATGGCTACTTTTCAACACAATCATCATTTTCAAATAAGCATTTCAACTGCATTGCATTCTACATGGCACCTGGTACCTTCATGATTTGTGCAAATAAGATTGTAACACAACTGACTTACTTGTTAAAAATCGTGTTGGTGTATATCTTGCTCATCTGCCTCTCCATTGGTAAATACGTTAGCAATTTTGGCTGCTTGAGCGCGGTGTTTGCTTCTTGCTGTAGCTCGGATCCCAGTATTTTTTGTTGCAAAGCGGTGTACTGCTTGGCAAACTGTAGTAATGAGTTGCCAGGGCTCACGTACCGCTTCAAAACAGCATTGAACCCCTCACTGCGCTGTGTAGTCTGCAGAAACGGGAAGAAGCACTGCATGAAGTAGGCCGGCACCCAGTACATTCGCTTCTCCCACAAGCTAGCAAGCGTCTCGTGGTCTTGGACTTGATATGTTTCAATCATAGCCATCCAGCTCCTTTCAAACTCCTCCACCGTCAAGCTGTGGTCCACGCACAGCTCGAATGCCTTGTGCAGGTCTGGACGGTCAGCAAAGAACGGTCCTAGTGTCTCCTCAGCCTTCTTTATAATGTGCCACCTGCAGTGCCTGTGCACTGCCAACGGAAAGACCTCCTCTATGCCTGCACGCATGCTAAAATCCTGGTATGTTATTATGCTCATCGGAGCAAGTCCACCCATGCACTCCAAGAAGGTCTTGAACAGCCAAACGTACCCATCCGTGTCTTCGTTCCGAACGAGCCCGCATCCGAACTGCAACGACTGATTGTGGTTATTTATTCCTATGAATGGAGCGCATGGCATCTTGTACATATTAGTGAGATATGTCGCGTCGAATGAAATGCAATCTCGGAAATGTTTGTAGGCTCTTCTTGCAGCACCATCCACCCAATACATGTTCCTGACACGGTCCTCATCGTCCAATCTTATCCTGTAGAAGAAATCTGGATCTTCCTTCGCTTTCTCATCGAAGTAGGCCATTGTGGCCTCTATGTCAGCCAACTTGCTCTCTCTACGGTACTTTGCCTTTAGGTTTGTGACGTCAGCTGGTATGTAGGGCATGCTACTCAAAGTCCCTTTTTTGCTGTGGATGAGTGATAGTATCTGGACCATTCTTGATGGACCGACGTTACAATCATGTAGCAGCTTTATGAATTTCTTCTCGAGGGGGGTGAATCCTCTGTGGGCGGTCAGAAATTTTACCAGGTCGAACTTCTTTATGAGTTTGTGGTTGTGCTCGTCAAAATATTCAGTGACCACCCACTGTGCTCCATCTACGTTTAGCTTACACCGGACAGGGCATTCCGTCTTGAGAATGATACCTCTCTTTCGTTCCGGAACGACAGGCGCAACACCTTTCCCCTTCTTGTTCCTTCGTGCCTTGTGGCACCTCATCTCACCTCTGCTGTACTCGTTAGTTTTCTTAATTTTCCTATGGTATTCGGTGTTGACCGCAAATCCATGGAACTTTGCATATGTCTGGTAGAATTCCTTTGCCTCTGCGAACGATTCAAATCTCTGCCCAACGTAAGGTGGCTGAGGTACCATGATCTCTGATTGCCCACCATCTTCATCCCCTTGTGCTTCGTCATCAGTTTCATCATTCACTTCAGTATCGGCGGCACTTTCATCTACTTGAGTGTTGCCAGTGCTTGTGTTCAAAGGTGTGCTTGTCGGCATTGCTGGAATGATTGCCATTTCCGACTCTGACTCGGCATTGTTTGCAGCATGATTGTTGGCTGGCTGGTGGAACGCGTCTTCCGTGCGCTCAGAGCTCCCCGCAGTAGATGTCCCCGCGCCGCTGTTGATTGTAGTTGAAGGCCCTGTAATAAAAAAACAGGTACGAGCGTAAGATTTTGCTTGAATGACATGTTTATCGTAACGGAGTACATAAACTGCAAGTGATTTGGCATGACATCATTCAAACAGCAAGCCGTGAGTCTGCATGTGGACATGCATGGCAACTGTAGTTCTCCAGTCATGGCAGCTACAGTCCAACAAACATGGCAACTACTGTTGCCAATGCATGGCAACCAGCTCCTTTCAGTACCAAAACTTGGATTCTATATCAATGGCAGCTGCAGTCCTACATACATGGCAAATACTATTGCCACTACATGGAAACCAGTATATTCTAGCATCAAAACTTGGTATTCTAGGCTTGAGCTCACTAGGCAAATGCGATCAATCATTAGTGCTGCACACATGCTTTTAGCAATTGGCAAATCCCGAAGACAATATATGAGTCATTGCATACGACCACTTGTTAGCGTTTTCTGTTTGATTTTTTCCACCATCACTGCTACAAACTTCTTTTCCTCACATGCTATTCCCACAAAAACAAATGCAGTTCTTTTTTTGTGGTTCAAATTTCTTTACCTTGTTGTGCCGCACGTGCCCATCTTGTGTGGTCTGTCACACCAAATTGACGTGCTCTGTCTGCAATTTGTGAAGCTTGCCATGAGACGTTTACCGAGGTAGCACCACCGTAATAACCTATAATCATGGTAGTAGTTGGTCAATGCATGGCAACTGTAGTTTCTTCAACATGGAACATGCAGTGGTCCAACCATGCCACACAGATTTGTTCACACTTGCCATCCACGGTTGTTTGTACATTGCAATCACATTTTTTATCATACATGGCAACTACAGTTTGTCCTGGCATGGCAACTGTAGTTGTCCTGGCATGGCAACTGCAGTTGTCCAGGGATGGCAACTGCAGTTGTTCAGTCATGGCAACTGCAGTTGTCAACTATGCTCCTTCTGCTAATTCACCGTCTGCAACTTCACTTTTTTATGGACTCACCTGTGTATGACGTCGATGGCAGGTACATGGGTGCCGCCTGATGCCACGTGCTGCATGAAGGTTCTGCATTTTCCCGACATAACTCGTGAGTCTTTTGCCATCCTTTGCAAGTTTATTTTTCATGTCCACACCAGTATGTTTCATTTTCGTATGCGTTACCTTGATTTGCCACATTAGCTAGTTGAAGTTGGCTGCCCGTACATTTGTCAGTGTTAGCGCCCTATGACTGAAGTTGCCATGGTGCCCCCCTGAGTGTGTTTTGGTCATAAAAACCTGCGAAAAATGACAGTGTAGGACATAAGTAGAATGTCATCTTCATCATCGCGAACATGGCAAATGTTCTTTTCTTTGTTATCATGCATCATACCAATGCCTGCGTACTGCTCCAGTAGTGGCAGCAACGGCCCTGCAGAAATGAGTTGACTGTACTCTGCTGCATCCCAAGGGGGCGTTTCTGGCCTTTGAGAAACCCAAGGATCAGCGCCATCTTCGTGATTCATTCTTTCTGCGTTTTGTTTCTGCCAATGTGTTCTCAATCACTGCATGAACAAGAACGCATCAACAATCCGCAAAAAATGTATTCTTCTACTGCTTGCACGTACAAGATAACACGGCAGTCTTATCACATTTTCATGCGTAGGCAACCAACACATCATGGCAAGTAGGACATGGACATCCACTCTCTTTTCTAAAATCTGGGTGCCAGCTATCCTTTCGATTCGATGGCAACAGCCACCACAATAGGATGGCAAGCAACAGGTTAACATGGTGGCAGTTAACGGCAACGATAGGTGGCAACTGACGTTAGACACAAGTGGCAACTAATTTTCCTACCCCCTTTATTCCAAATTTCTCATTTCTCTCCCTTTTTTAGGGATTCCTACGCATCCATTCATTACCAACTACTTGCACCAAGCGAACTGAGAACTTAAGCTTAACTCTAGCGTAGTACATGGCAGATCTGGTGTATGCTGCTTGGCAAATGCGAAGACACACAAAACCATGTAGTGTTTTGCCCCGATAGCGTGGATCCAGTCGCCACCTTCGTTGGTAAATTTGCAATTTTCTGCCCAGAAGAAGGATGAGAAGCAGTAGGAGATCGGAGATTCACCTGCTTTTAGCTGGTTGTCTTTGGAGGGCGGGGTTGGAGTGGGGGCGGGGGGTGGGGGTGGGGGAGGGGGGTGTGGTTAGCGGTGGGAAGGCCCTACGGATCTGCTCTGGTTGCCATGGCAACCAGAGAAGGCCGGCGATGGAGGTAGGGGATCGAGAGGTGGGAGACGATGGCGGCAGTCGGGACTGGGGATCGAAAGGAGGCCGGGGCGGCTGGGTCGTGCGGGCAGCGTGGTCGTCTGGCCCGGACGTGTGGGCGGGTTTGCCACACATCGGACGTGCGGGCTGTGGCTTTGCGCGCCCGGACGCGGTCGTGCGGGCGGGTTCCTATCCATGCCACACGAGGCGTGCGGCACAACCACCCGGTACACCACACGTGTGGCAGTTATCGGGACCCAAGTAAAAAGGCACGTACAAATAAGAGTCCACGAGTCTAGAAAAAAACAGCATGTACAAAAAGAAGACTCGCTCAAAATAAAACAAATTAGACACAAACGTACATAAATCTCTCCCTAATATCTCCTAGATATTATCAAAAAGAAGGTCATTAATTTAATATGTGTCACTTGAATTCTCTTTAGAAAAAAAATATGCGACTCTTTTGATATATAGCCATGCATCTTATGCTTCTCATTTCAAATATTTGTTGAGTGGTGTGTGTGTAGAGTATATTTCTCAGAACTTCTACGGAGATGTGATACATATATGGTACCATGCCTAATGGATCATAATAATACATACTTTCTCCATGCCGTCTTAGGTGGCATATAATTCAGGAAGATGTATCTTCGGATTATCAAAGGAAATGTTCATTCTGACCAAGCTTGCAAAACATCGATGGGAAAATGACATAGTACATCAAAAAATACAGCCTATAATACAAGTCTTTATTTTTTTACCATTGTTTGAATAACTTAGCATTTGTACTATTGTTTGATATATGAAATTTATCCTCCTACACTTTACATGTTATAAGACTTTTTTTAGTTATCATGTATCCCGATAATAGCTAGGCCGTGCAGGTGCACGGGTTGACGACTAGTGGTTCCTAATGAGAGGCACTTTTGCATCTGAAATGGAGTCACAGTTCGCGACTTCGCGATTGCAATTTTTTTCAGGCAGTCGTTGACCCAGAGAGCCACTGTTTTTATGTACGTTGGGTTCAGGCGGGAATATGTATGATAGCCCACGGTTATATGTATGTCAGAAGCACGGACGTGCTTTTTGTTTTGGCAATGTTTTTGGTGGTACGCAGACATAGAGGTTTGTCTTTAACAAAGTGGAGGCACGCGTGTGGCTTTTGTGCTAGCCGAACCGTGCTTCTATTTTTGTTCACTCCCCGTGTAGTATTTGTACTCCAGAGGTCTAGGTTGGACGACAGGGTCATCGTTTGCCTCCTTGCATTCTTCTCTCGGTCAAAAGATGTGCTGGTGACCGATGGGATGGCTATTTATTGTTAGTATTCATTGTGCCAGATACCGTGGTAGAGTTAACCTAGAGGCTCCTCGATTACAGCATGGCAGCCGTGAATTTTGAAGTGCATGGTTTCACAAGCTGCAGAAGCACAACCTTCCATTCATCGTCCCCGATGCAATTTAATGGGCGCATGGTAACTGAGTCGTCTCTCTCCAAGGTTAAAAAGTGGTCTATTCCGGGAGTTTACCACGTGCTATTCTCACCAGAGAAGTGTAGGTAGCTCTCATCATCCTCGCCACGTACGAGTGACGCCGGAGAAGGACAGTCAAACTCCATTGACACTCTCACCCTCTTTTCCATGGACGACTTCAGGAACACTACTGAGCGTCTCTTTATATATGCCGACAGTAATACCAAGCTCGAGGTGTTGTACACCGACGAGCCCTACAAGGTGGAGGAGATTCTTTCTCTTTATGAGGAATGGCTGCGTGAGGACAGGTAAAAGTTTGTTGGTCTTGATCTGGAGTACACACGAGAGGATTATTTTGATCGGAGCAGAAAATTTGCCATCATGCAACTGGTGATGCGCAAGTATGTTCTTGTCTATCACTTGTGCAAGGCCAGGACGGAGTGCGCTGCTCTAAAGGATTTCCTTCGGAACAAAGGTATAATTTTCGCTAGTGTCGACATCAGGAGCGATAGAGATGTTCTCGCAAACAGTTTCCTCAAAATCGCAAGAGTGTCACATCGACCTTCAAGAGGAGCTCATGATCAAAGGAGGCGATCTAAGGGATTCCATGGCAGATTTGGCAGGAGCCGTCATAGACAAATCTTACTTGACTATGAAGACGTCTTTTCCAAAAGGTCAGCATGACTACTAGGAATGGAAGCCGCTTTCCCTTGACCACCTGAAATATGCGACAATTGTAACTGAAAATTTCGATTTTTTCTATCTTTATATTTTTGTTTTATTGCAACAATAGTACTTTTTCCCCTTTACCTATATCTTCATTCTCATCCGCTTTTTGTTTTAGGATGGGTATGTCAGCTACGAGCTCTACCGCCGAGTTCTGTCGATGAAGGACATGATGCATCCTTGTTGTCTTCCCGACCGCAGACGCCGCAGATGTTTCTGAGGAGAACTCCAACTGAGTAGAATGGTCACCGTGGACGTTTGTGTCGACGTTTGTGAGCAGAATGGACTCCTGGAAGACTTTCATTTATTTTTTTGTATAATTAATGAGTACTTTTAGTTCAGTCCTGTGGAGTTCTGTTTTCTTTGGGATTTTTTTTTATTTTCACAGTATCATGTTTGGCTTGTCTCATGTTATGGGAATGTAATTTTTTATGTTTTGTTGTGTTACAAGTTCATTATTGATGTTTGCGCGAGTTTATGTACATTTATAGAACCCGTTGAAGTGGCGCATATGTATTGTTTGGGAGAAGTGTGTTTTGTGTTTGGCTTATATTCAGCGCCGTTTGTTTGTGTTTGTATTGTTGTGTATTACACATTCGCACAAGAGAGGCATGTCTGCTAACGTACGAGGCAAAATTTCAGTTTCCTGTCTTTGTGTTCTTCGAGACCGTGCCTTGAGAAGCCCGGCATCCGTGTCTGTGGAGGCTTCACTCCCGTGGCTTCTTTTCCTCTATTCATGTACCTCACGTGACACACATGATGTCTCTATGTGCTGGTGTCACACGACAGTTTCTCTTGAGACTACACAATCGTGCCTCTGCCACCACTCTTTTGTGCATCTAGGTTGTTTGTACCCGTGCCTCGAGAATGCCAATTCCAAAGCCGTACCTGTGCGCCGAGAAGCCGCAATTCCGTGCCTGTATACGCTTCAGTTCCGTGTCTCCTGTACCTGCATTAGCATGTCTCAGGGGACATGCTGGCTGTGACTCTACGTGCCTATGGTGCCAGACGCCCGTCCATGATGGGATGCGGTGGCTGTGACTCGTCGTGCCTGTGGTTCTACACGCCTGTGCCTCAAGAGACTTTAAAACTGTGGCTCTCTGACTTCTCCCATTGATTCGCTGCTTGCATTGATGTATCTCACGTGATACACGCCATGATTCTATGTGCATGCGGTGTCACACGACTGTCCCTCTTGAGAGTTCGCAACCGTGCCTCTCGAACAGAGTGTTCTCACCGATGCCTCTGCCACCTCTCTTTTTCTGCATCCAGAGGATTTGTACTCGTGCCTCGAGAATGCCAATTCGAAAATCGTACCTGTGCATCGAGAAGCCGCAATTCCATGTCTGTATAGGCTTCAGTTCCATGCCCCCTCTGGCTGCGTTCACGTGTCTCGGGCGACACGCTGCCTGTGACTCGTTGTGCTTGCGGTGCTACATGCCCGTGCCTCAGGATACTGTATAACTGTTCCTCTCTGACTTCTCCTATGGCTTCACTGCCTGTATCCATTTGTCTCACGTGAGATACATCATGACTCTCCCTGTGCCTGTCGAGTCACACGTCTGTGCCTCTAGAGACTTCTCAACCGTGCTTCTGCATATGAGTATTCTCACCCATACCTCTGCCACCACAGTTTTGTGCACCCAGAGGGTTTGTAGCCGTGGCTCAAGAATGTCAATTGCAAGGCCGTATCCGTGCCTCGCGAAGCCGGAACCACGTGCCTGTAGAGGCTATGTTTCCGTGCCTCCGTTGCCTGCATTCACGTGTTTCCGACGAGTCGCTGCCTGTGACTCTATGTGCCTGTGGTGATACCGACCGAGGTCTCGAAAATTCGTACGCTCGTGCCTGTGGAATAGACACGTATGTGCTTCCTGTGCGTGCATACCCATGCCTCATGTGAAACCCGCCTTGACTATCGAGGGATAGATGGTGTGAATCTAGCTAGATGAGGCACATATGAGTTTTGGCCTTCGGATCTGAGGTGTACGACAGGCTGTTCGTTTGCTTCATTGGATTCTTCCGTCGGTGGTCTTTGTTCAAAGAAGGAATTGATGACCGATGTGGCGGCTGTTCGATGTGACTATTCAGTGTGTCAGTTACCGTAAAATAAAGTTAGAGGCTCCTTGATTTCTCCACGACATCAAATATTTTTGCACAGCCGTGACTTTAGGAAGTGCATGGTTCCACAAGCTGCAGAAGCACAACCGTCTATTCGCTGTTCCTAGTTCACACGTTAATGCGCATGGTAACTCAAACGTCCCTTGCCAAGGTTAAATACTGGCCGTGTTTCTGAGGTCTCCACGTCGTATTGTAGCAATAGAACATCAGGCAGTTCCCACCGTCCTCACCACTCCCCAACCTCGTTACAGGGTCTCAGGAATCTCCACTAGCACCTTGCTGCTCGCTGCCATGGACGACTTTTTGAACACCACCGAGTACCATCCGATAGTTGCTGATGGTAACACCAAGCTCGACGTGTGGAACACGAACGAGCCTGGCAAGGTGGAGGAGACCATTGCCCTGTACGAGGACTGGTTGCGGGAGGAGAAGTACAAGTTTGTTGGTCTTGGCATGGAGTACACACGAAAGGATTGTTATGGTCGTAGAAAAGTTGCCGTCATGCAACTGACTATGCGGAATCATGTTTTGGTCTATCACTTCTGCAAGGCCAGGACGGAGTGCCCTGCCCTGAAAGATTTCCTTGAGAATAGAGGTATAACTTTCTCTAGTGTGGGTGTCAAGAATGTTAGAGATGCTCTTTTTCAAGATTTCATTAGAATTCCAGAAGAGTACCACATCGACATCCAAGAGAAGCTCATGATCAAAGGCGGCGAAGAAAGGGACTCCATGGAGGACTTAGCAGGAGCCATCATTGACGAATCTTACTTGAAGCTGGAGTCCTCTTTTCCAGAACTTCTTCGTTACTACTAGGATTGGAAGCTGCTTACCTTTGATCACCTGAAATATGGAGCTACTGTAAGTGAAGATTTCATTTTCGTTAGTTTCTGCCTTTGTTGCAAGAACAATATGTTTTTTTGTATATTTATGTTTTCATTTGCTCTTCCTCCAGGAAGGGTATGTGAGCTATGAGCTATACCGCCGGTTTCTGTCGATGAGGGACATCCTGCATTGCCGGTGTCTTCCTGATCTCAGATGGCGAGGACGTTTCTGAGGAGGAGTGCAGGTGCAAGTGCTGGCAAGATGGATTGTGTGATGAATTGGTTATTTGATTGTTATTGTATGGGGTAATATTACATCGACTGATGAATTTGTAATTGTGATGGTTTTATTTTGAACCAGATGGACAGGCAGGGGCGTTACTTTCACTTTGTGTTCGTACTGTGTTTGGCACGGTTGTTTTTATATCGAATATACGGTTGTGGTTGTGTGTTTGAATTGTTTTTATGCAGAGCTTGAGTGTGTTTAAGATTCTTCATATTTTCTCTCTGTGCTATCTGTTTTGATATATGTTGTCTGTTTTAGGGACGGTAATCCAGTGTGAGAGTTGCTGTGGGAGTATTGTGTTAGCGACGGTTGTGTTTCTGTGTTCCAATTATTGTGGTGGTACTTTCATTGGGAAAGGCATGGTCGTGAAGGTATTGGATGCATTGTCGTATGTTGGCAGAGGCGTTATCCTTCCTTTGGGTACTAAATTCATAGAGGCACTGCATTATGTTAGTATGAGTCACTGTCATGGTTGTATGTTCTGTAATATTTCTAGTTAGTCTGCTAGTGAAGTCACGTCTATCTAGTTAGTGGAGGCACCCTATGTTATGTTGAGTCAGAGTTGTGTCTGTCATTCGCAAATGCTTCCTCTGACATGTTCGCTCAGAGAGGCACATCTACGATGTTATTCAAAGGCACGGTCGTGCCTTTCTTTCGAAATGTTTGCTCTCACTGCTTTGCTCAGAGAGGCTCGTCGGTGAAACTTGTGAGGTATTTTTTCAGTTTAGTTGTCTATCCCGGAGGATGGATCTTCTTTCGTTAACTTGATTCACGGTCGTGCTTCCATAACTCGTTGGCTTGGAGAGGGACCGGTGTTTAGCTATCGGGGGGACGGTCCTGTGTTAACTAGTGGCACACTCGTGTGTGTCAGCTTAGTTGTCCATGGTAAGAGAGGCACATTCTACATGGATAAGAGGCACTGTCGTGCCTCTGTGACCCGTATTACTGGAGGTGAGTCATTTAGCTCCTCCGTCAGATGCTTACGAATAGATAGTGTTGTTCCTCTATGTTCCAGTTGTTTCTTTTATTATGTCTACTACTCGAAGTGAGTGGTGTTCTAGTGTAAGGAAGTGATGTCTTTTGAATATCATGTTTACAACTTTTGGAAAAATACGATTTTTATTTTTAATGTTTGCTGTTCAGGATTTGAAGACTTGAATATTTGAACACGCAGTTGTGTTTAATGGGATCCATTGCAGATATCTTGGACCGATACAAAAATAGCTGAAACACTATAGTGATTACATGAGTCGATATGGCTGAAACAATGTTCGGATGGCTCTAGCTAAATTAAGGCACAGTTAAGCAGTAGTCATCTTCTTCCAACTCTTCTTCTTTCGCGCCAGATATTGTGTTTGTCGAGGACGATGCTCAGTGCCTCAAATACATGGCATGTGTTGTAGTTGGATGTTATCATTTTGAAAGTTAGTTGTTCTCTCATCGGTTTCACATGGATCAGCAAACACATAAGCATACAAACTAATAAAATTTATTGTAAAACGTAATGTTCAGCTGGCTTGGATGAACGTATGTTGATGTCTTGTCAATGAGAGTGAACTTACATTATTGATAAAAAAGAATTATTATTCAAATTAATTAGCGGCATCAAATGCATGGTGTAAATAGCACTGTCATCCCTGAAAATTGAGAGCATTAATGTTAGTGATTAGAAGGTGAACAGTAGATATGGGATGTGTAGTGGAACAAAAAAAATGCATGGTGTAAATGAGGCACAGTTAAAAGAAATTCACTCTCTGTCTGAGTTACATACACTCTGCATAGGTGTGACATGAAAGGAGGCCATGGTGTGAGGATGGTTGTTGTAAGCAGAATGGTAAGCTCTCTTGAAGTTTTCAATGACAATGTCCGAGTGTTCCTTTATACCATCGCAATTGATATAAGGACTCAGAATTTCGAAGCGACGCATTGCAAGATTCACAATGATGAGGTAGATAAAATGCGATTTATTTCTCATAGGTATTAAGACCTAAAACAATTAACAGGGAATAATATCATTGTAACAAGAAAAACTGGTAGAATTGAAGACGAACACTGGTCAGATAGAGTGAGTAGGGTGAACTCACGATGTTACATTTGTTGGGCAGCCTGTACCCAATAGTTTTTTCCACAATGTGTTCCTTGAGTAGTTCAGTTCTTGCTCCTAGAACTTGAAATTTATCCTGCAGAATATCGAAGTTGTGTCACTCAGCGTGGTAGTAGTAGTAAATGTGGTTTCTTATTATTATTTATGAGAAGCAAGAACTTACAGAAGCTTCCATGTACATTATATGCTTGTGCACAAATGTTGGCGGTGCATAGAATTGTTCTTTCATTAGCATAAGTAAGCGTCGACCACGAATGAGTTGATATATCCGTATACCTTCATTGACAAACCTAAAGTTCGATGATCGGCCCAACATTGTTCGACGAAGAATATCTTCTTGCTGCCAAAAAATAAATGCATTTTAAATCATATGATTTTCTTATTTAACATTAGATGTGATGAGTATTCAATTACAATAGTAGAAGAATCGAGTCGAAACACTTGAATATGATAGCTTCAGGCAGAATACATTACAGTGGTAAAAGAAGGGACCAAAACTTCACTGTAACAGGAACAACCAATTGATTACCTATATTGTTTCATACACTTCTTTCTCCTCCATTGTGGAATCTCTTATTTCCAGAAGTTGGCAGTGATCTTGATGTTCATTCCCTTGGTCAGTGAATTGAGTCAGTTCTAGCTGAGAATGATGTCGATGAGGCTTGAAGACATGACCACCGGAGTTCATTTGACCATTACTAAGTTGCAGATGACCCTCATTATAATTGTTGTTTCTTTGGACCATTAGGCCTTGTGGTTGGTGCTGCATGCGCAGTTCTAATGTTCTGACGGTTGGATCACTGGTTGAGCTCGAAGGAATATCTGTTGGAAGATGCTGCAGAGGATGGCCGGAATACCGCATGCTGTTGAACTGTTGTTGCAAGGCGCTGTAACTCTGCCCATGAGACTCGCCTCTGCGTCGTTGCTGATGGTTCTGCTCTTGAGGTTGGCGTTGTTGGCACCGTGGAGTGCAGTTATTCTGGGCATCATTGTGTTGGGGGTAGTGGGCATTAGGGATATGGGTTTGTTGCTGGTACTGCTTGTGACTTTGGTTGTTCATTGCATAAGGTGGGCGCTAGCTGCTGTTTGAACTACTGTTATTCTGAGCTCCAGGATGTCGGTAGAAGTGGTTTTTGAGACTAGGAACTGGTTGGTGGTAGTGTTGGCACAAAGGATTTGCTGGCAAACTTTGGGACAAGACAGTTGAGTTAAACCTGTAGAGTATGACGTATCAAAAGCGAGAGGTGGCTACCGCCTGACATTGATCCTGATCTGCTGGTTATAGGTGGCTCTGGATAGTTAGAAAGGGAATATGTCGCTGACGAGCTTGAATTATTGGCCAAGTGCGAGACAGTATCAGGTTGGCATTGTTGGGATGCTACTTGGTTATGAAAGGGTTGCTTCTTCTTTTCTTCAATGACTCTGTCAAGTTGTTCATAGATAGATGGTTCAGACCATATTTCATCATCATCAATGAATCCACAATCAAGGAGGGCTCTTCGGTTGTCAGCATGTAGACACTGATTGGTTGCAGTTTCTGTTGAATTATGAGGAGGCTCCAGTATCCTAACTCTTTTCTTAGGAGGCGCCGTACTCTCTTTTCCTGGATCTTCTGACTGCTGTAAGGACCTCTTGTGAGCTACCATTTGTGCTTCCGGTTCTGGCGGATCTACACTTGTGGTAATAGGGACGCTGTCTGTGGGATCAATACGTGGTTGCTTGGTACATTGTTCATGTTCTTCTGCAATGTTATTGTCTTCCGCATCGATAGATGCGGCAGGAACCAATGGAGCATCACTAGTGGATGGATTTGCTTTTCCCGTGTCCAGTACTGAACCAGAACCGCTGGCAGAATCACTGGGGACTTCTACTATAGGAGCAAGGGAGGAAGTAGCTTTTGTGTGTTCTGTTTCAGCAATGTTCTTCTCATCACTCAAAGTTGAAAGCAGATGGACCTTAGCTTCCGGCAGAAGAACGTTGTCCAGTGACATTGTTTGACTTTTGTGCAGGTTGGGATACAGTGAGGCTCTTTGTGTTGGTTGAAGAGTTGTTGTGAGCGCTATCAGAACCGCTGGACCGTGCAGTAGTTGGTGACGTTTTCCCAATGTGATAAGTAGGTGCTCCAAGTGTATCGGTTGAGATTGGACCAGTCAGTAATTGTTTGTCAACCGCAGAGTGCGACATTGATGTTTATGTTGCAGTAGGTTTTGCTGTTTCCTCCAAGAGTTTTTCCAGTGGGTTTGTCAGAGAGTTGTGGTCTGCAGATCCTCCAGCAGAATTTTGGGTTTCAGTTGGTATAGAACACTCAAATGAATTTTCACCTGTCATTATAATTGCCCCGCTCTCCAGCATCTCAGATGTTGGCACGAAGGGCTCATGAACCAGCAAGCCATCAAGGCAGTTGTGCAGATGGTTATGCACTTTGTCCAGATGCATCTTGGCTTGTTCATCAATGTCCTCTTTGCTGTGTTCGATCTCGTTCACCTGCAGTAGTAACTTAATTTGAGTTGATGAATTTAGGCGTGAAGATAGATAAATATGGGACTGCTCTTTGTCGTACGGATTCTGGGAGTATGGGTCAGGGGTATCGCAGCAACCCTTTAAATTTTCCAGGGAGTATGATGTGGCGTGAAGGACACTGGTCGAGCCATTGCTGGAAGAACTTTGACTGCTTGTCGTGCTAGAACTTGGAAGCTTAGAATATGTTGAAGGGAGTGATGAAAAAGTTTCTTTTTCATTCGAGCTGTCCTGTTGCAAGTTACAATAAACGCCCTTGTCGTAGGTCTTGGTTTCTTTTGCACTAAGATCCCTACCAAGTGAAAGGAGCTTCTCCAATTTCTGCTCGAGAACTGGTTGAAACCGCGAGAAAAGTTCTGTGTACATTTCATTGATAACTTTGGCAATTTTCACCTTGGCCTAGAATTGAAAAAAGAACATCAGAAATTTTTAATACCGAAAATGAAAAGAAGTTATTAATGCCGAAAATGAAAAATATCTTGTGACCTACTGTACGTTCTGTCAAGAATTGCACAAAAGGCATGGAATAATGTGCGCAAAATCCCACATGATGTGCTGCGGGAAGTGAGGGAGTCCTGGACTAAGGGGTCCTCGGGCGTCCGGCCTGTTAGCTGTGGGCCGGACTGATGGGCTGTGAAGATACAAAGACCAAAGACTAGTACCCGTGTCTGGATGGGACTCTCCTTAGCGTGGAAGGCAAGCTTGGCGACCACGTATGAAGATTCCTTTCTCTGTAACCGACTTTGTACAACCCTAGTTCCCTCTGGTGTCTATATAAACCGGAGGGCTCGGTCCGTAGAGATCAGTCATCGTAATCATAGTCATACAGGCTAGACTTCTAGGGTTTTAGCCATTACGATCTCGTGGTAGATCAACTCTTGTAATACTCATATTCATCAAGATCAATCAAGGAGGAAGTAGGGTATTACCTCCATAGAGAGGGCCCGAACCTGGGTAAACATTGTGTCCCCAGTCTCCTGTTACCATCGACCCTAGACGCACAGTTCGGGACCCCCTACCCTAGATCCGCCGGTTTTGACACCGACATTGGTGCTTTCATTGAGAGTTCCGCTGTGACGTCGAAGACAGGATCGATGGCTAGCCTTGTTCTCAAGGACAATATCACCTCCGGAGGAGCGCTGGCTCCAGGCCAAACCCTCCGGATGGGCGGCTTTACCATGACCGCCCGTTCGACCGTTAAGCCGATGATGACTTCTCGGGTCATCGAAAATTCCCTCCATGTTGACTCCAAATACTCCAAGTAGATGGATCTGGCAGAGTTGTCATCTTTAAATGAGCTCCTAGATCGCATCGCCGCCCTGGGGGTCGCCACAGATGTCGGGTGGTTGGTGCGACATATGCCAACGGGTGGCTTATCATTGTGGGTGCCAATAAGACGTCGCCGGTGCCTGGAAACAGAATGAGGCGAAGACATGCACGCCGGCGGATCTTACCCAGGTTCGGGGCTCTCCGAGGAGATAACACCCCTAGTCCTGCTCTGCGGGGTCTCCGCATGATCACTAGATCAGTAAAGGTAGCTACAATCGCTCCTAGAGCTGTTGGGTTCAAGGGAGAAGAAAAACAAGGCTAGCTCTTTCTTCTCTCTATCTATGGTGTGTGTCCTATGCTCAGAAGCCAACCCTTTGCATGGGTGCTCCGGGGGTTTATATAGGCCTACCCCCCGGGGGTACAATGGTAATCCGGCTGGGCACTGGTCCCAGCCGTCAGTGTCCATGCTCGCCGGCTTCTCCGCCGGCTGTTGGGTCCCGCCGACTGGTGGGTCCCGCCGGCTGCCGGCTTCTTGGTCGACAGGCCGGCCCCACCGCCTAGGGTCTTGTCGGTGGCTGTTTACTGTAGCCTCGCCCTTGATGATGAGGGCTTCGTTGAGGTAAGCGTGGCTACAGTGGGCCGCCTCGGGGGCTCTCACTGTAGCCTTACCTCGTCTTGTCTTCTTAATGGGGCACATGCTTCGAGGGAGGGGGTAGCTGGCTTCTGGGGGCCGGCTACGCCCTTGGCCGACTAGGGGAGGCCGGGCCGCCTTCATGCCTCTCTCTGGCTGAAGGGGCCCGCCGCCCGTGGGCCGTACGGGAGTCTGTCGTGGATGACGTTGAGGCTAGCATGGCTACAGTGCCGAGCCGAACGGGAGGCGGCCGTCCCGTACGGCCTCCTGTAGCCATGCCTGCCTTGGGCTTCGGGGGTAGTGGGCCGCACTGTGGCCACACCCCGTCTTGTCACCGTTATGTGGGTGTAGCTTTGGTGGTTATGATCTCGGCCGGCTCCTTGGAGTCGGCGTTCTACGAGGCCGGCTTCCTGGAGTCGGCCACCCCACGGATATCCTGGGGGAGTGGTTGTTGAGGCTGGGCCGCCTCCCATGAGTCGGCTTCGGGGGCAGTCGGCTAGGGGAGGTGGCCCAATGCTTGGAGTGCTTGGAGGCCCAAAGGCCTGATAATTTTTCAGAAGAACCAGGGGTAGTCAGTTAGGCTACCCGTGGCCATTTACTCCGACAGTAGTCCCCGAAGCTGATTGGGCTTCGAGGTTGAGTAGGAGTTGAGAAGTTCGATCAGCTTCCTATCTTGACAAGTCGGCAGCTGGGAGCCGGTTTGGTCAGGCGTGTCGCCTCGGGCGAAAACTCTGGAGTCGGAGGGCGGGAGCTCGCTAGTGCGTGCACCGGGCCGCGGGCCGGCCACTTGCCGTCTGCGAACCACGTGGCCCCTCTTGGCTGGAAAGCCTGCCAGCCCACGCTTGCGACGGGACGTCGCCGTAGGGCGGGGGCCTGCCACATCCACGCCCGGGCCCAGGCGCGGATCGTCTGCATCCCGAAACCGCCCGCACGTCTCATTGCGGCAGTTTCGGCTCGCATTATGCGCAATAATCGCGAGGCGTGGGGGGAGTGGGAGCAGTTAATCCCACATCTCCCCCCACGTCCGGCCTCCCCGGCCTTACCTCGCGAAGCTATAAGTAGGGGGAGAGGGAGAGCGGCAGGCTCTCGCACGCTCCTCCCCCTTCCACCATCTTCCTGCGCTCGCCGTTTCTTGCAACAGCGCCTCGCCGCCGTGCTCTTCCACCGCACGCTCCTCCGCCGCCGTGCTCGCATTCGCCATGCCTCCCGCCACGGAGCAGTATGGCGGGGATTGGGACGGCTCCAAGTCCACGATGATCACGTCGATTTCCTCCGCAACACGCGGTGGCTACCCAGCGTGGACAAGGTGGAGGTCCGCCTCACGCCGGCGAAGGAAATCACGCCAGAGCCGCAGGAGGGCGAGCGGGTGGTCTTTCGCTCGCATTTCTTGCGCGGCATCGGCCTTCCAGCGAGCGCCTTCTTCCGCTCCTGGCTCCAATTCTACCAGCTCCAGCCGCACCATCTCACCCCAAACGCGGTGGTGCTGCTGTCAGTCTTCGTCACGCTGTGCGAGGGCTACCTCGGCGTCCTCCCCACCCTCGAGCTCTGGGGGGAGTTCTTCCAGTCCAAGCTGGGCACGCGCATGCAGCGCGTGCCGGCTCAGACTGGAGCCTTCATCGCTTCGCGCAGGTCGGTCGCCGACAACCCCTTTCCCGTCATCCCGCTGATCCAATCGGTGAAGAAGTGGCAGAAGTCGTACTTCTACGTGTGGAACATCGCCCCACGGGGCGATTACATCAACCTGCCGGCTTACGTAGTCGGCCCGCCGGCGGGCAGGCGGCCCGAGTGGTCCTTCCGGGCCGTGACTCTGACGCCGGCCGGGTCCGCAGCCGTCGCCCGAGTGCGAGTGATGACCCAGTCGGAGGGCCTGACGGGGTCCGACCTCCTGGCCGCCTTCGTCACGCGCCGGGTTCTCCCGCTCCAGAGCCGTCCTCATCTGATCTGTCAGATGAGCGGCCAGCTCGATCCGAGCCGGATGTGCACCAAGGACATGCCGCGTGAGGAGGTCGCCTATATCGTGAACTACCTCGCGAACTTCAAGCTCTCTGAAGAGTGGCAGTTCGGCAAGGAGCCATACAGCCGAGCCAATCCGCCGCCCACGGTATGCTCTCCTTGTGTCTTCTTTTTCTCTCAACTTCGTTGCCGAGTTCCTCTCGGCCGACTCTAACTTAGTCGGCTTGTTTTTCGACAGAGCCCTCTCCTTCGGCCGGCCGGCGGTTCAGACACGGAGCGTCGATTCGTCCCCGACCGGACGGAACACGATTTGGAGGACCCCGACTTGGGGGCGGCCGGCATGGACGACAACATCGAGCCGGCTGGTGGCCAAGCAGGTGGCGAAGCAGGCGGCTCTGGGCTCGGAGTCACCTTCGACGACTGGCCAGACGACGATGAGGCCGAAGTCGGCCCGCGCCGCCAGCCGGCATCTGGACGCTGCGCGGGTTCCTCTGCTGCACCGCCTGTTCGGGGCGGAGGGCAGAAGCGTCGCGCCGCCCAGGGTCTGTTCGGCAGTCGGACAAAGAAACCCAGGGGCGGGGCGGCAGCAACTAGGCGGGAGGAGGCGGCCGCGAAGGCGGCTCGCTTCCGCAAGACGGTGAAGCAACCACAGACCGTGTCGGCGTAAGTTCGAATTTTTCTTTGTATACTCTTTTTCTTTCTTTTCTCTGGTGGTTTCTGAATCCTTGTCTTTTTCTCCAAATGATCAGAGCTCCATTGTCGCTCGAGCGGGCGGCTGCCGCCTCTGTCGTCGAGTCGCCAAGGGGGTCTGGGAGCACCACTCGCCGCGTGGACCCCCGTGCCGACCTTCATGAAGCGACAGAACGGAACGCGCGGGAGGCGCGGGCGGAGCGAGAGGCGGAGGCGCGGAAGGCGGCCGCCGCTCAGGCGGCGCGGGAGGAGGAGGCGGCGAAGGCGCTCGCTGACGCCGCTGCCAGGGCCCAAGCAGAGGCTGCAGCCGCGGCGGGGGGGGGGGGAGGTTTTGATGGTCACCCCGCTGCGCGTCATGGCGCCTGGGGACATGGAGCCCTCGCCAGAGGGAGCCAGCAGCGACCAGCCAGGGCTAGGAAGAGACGACGACGTCATCATCTTGGAGAGGGCGCCGGTGCCGATCCGGCCGACTGGGGCGGCTCAAGGCGGCCGGCCTGATCCGCTGCCTGCGCAGTCGGCGGGGGGCGAGCCGGCCGCGAGGATTGAGATGGCGGCCCGGATGCCCCCGAGTCGTCGTGCGGGGAAAGCTGCGTCGGAGCCTCAGAAGGCCGCGTCGGAGCCGCAGCCGGCCGCCGGCTCCAGCTCATCGGCTCGGGATGTGGAGGCGGCCAGCGCTACCTCGGGGTGGACACCAGGCGGAGGGACAGCCGTGGTGAACGTGGCCGCGCAGGACGTCCGGACTCGGCTTCAGGCCCAGGCTACGGCGCTGAGGCAGTTCACCGATGAGTTTCTCGTGACACGGGCGGCCATCCGGGTTAGTCTTCGCGTCTAGCTTCTCTTGATCTTGATTTCTTCCGTGGGGGCGCGTCAGCGCACCCACTGGGTGTAGTCCCCGAGTTCCGAGTCGGCTACTGAGCAGGCGGCTTGGAACTTCTTAGTGGATTTTTCTTTGCTATTCTTGTTCTTACTTTGACCTTCTGTCTATCTTGCAGGATTACCACAATCTTCGTGCAGCCGCCTTCAACTCCCAAGCTCGGGAGCTGACACAGAAGACCGCCGACCTTATTGAGAGCCGAGGTACGTGCTTTGTTCTTTATCTCATGTGGGGGCGCGTCAGCGCACCCACTGGGTGTAGTCCCCGAGATTCGGGCCGACTGCTGAGCAGTCGGGTCGGATCTTCCTTGACAACTTCCTCTTAATGTTCTTCCTTTTTCTGTCATCTCCGCAGCGGCCAATGCCAGTCTGAGGGCACAGCTGGGGGAGTCCCAGACTGCCCTTCGTGCCAAGGATGCCGAGCTCGCCGCCTTGGTGCAGGAGCGCGACCGCCTAGCCAGGAAGTTGGCCGACCAGGAGGAAACCCACAAGGCGGCTCTGAAGGCGGTGCAGGACCGCTAAGCCGCCCTCCAGGCCGAGTACGAGACGGAGGCGGCTGGCTGGGCTGAGGCCAGGCAGACTCTAATCTCTGGCTATGGACAGATCGAAGATCTGGTTGACGGTAAGCCGCCTACCTCTTCGTCCTTTCTTGCCATCCGCCACTTTTGGCTCGTTTTCTGATTTGGTGCTCTTTTCTTCTTTCCTTCTTGTTTCTTGCGCAGAATATTTCCCTGGCTATTCTACCGCCGCCAACCAGACCATCGAGGCTCGTCGTCAGGCGCGGAGGCAGGCTGGCTTCGAGATTTCGCCAACCGCCGGCCGTTCGCTGGAGGAGCAGCTCTTGGCGATCCAGGCCCGCATCCAGCCAGCTCACCGGCTGCTCCGCAGGTCTTGGCCGCCCTCTGGCCTGGCCAAGTGGTTCCTCGCACCCCTAGTCGGACTGCCGACTGGCTGGAGGTGGCAGTCGGCCGCTTCGGAGCTTGGAAGGCCTCGGCGGCTCGCTCCGGCGCCAGGCGGGCGCTGGAGTTCGTCAAGGCCTGGTATCCCGGCCTGAGCCTGGATCAGCTGGCTACCTGGCGCCAGCAAGCCGACACGGAGCTGGAGCCGGCACGGCCGGCTATCATCTGGCGGGCTTCGGCGATCGCCGACTACACCGACACCAGCGTCTTCACCCCCGAGGTAGACAACAACGGCGTCGCCCAGCCGGAGGAGTGGTTCGGGCTGAACCCGGCGGACGGTGAAGACTCGGCGGAGGAGATCGACTCCAGCGATGAGGGTGAAGAAGAGGAGGAGGAGGGTGAAGACGCCGAGCCGGCTGGTGGAGCAGCCGGGCAGCCTCAGCCTGACCGCACCTCCAGCACCACGTCACGCGCGAGTGCGTTGCCTGCCGTTGGTGGTGATCAAGCCGAGACCCGCTAGGCGGCCACTCCTTCAGCCGGCGAGGCCGCCTTCACCGACCAGCTCGGCCTCCGCACCGCGCCTTAGTCTGCCATCTTTTGTTTTCCTGTCTTGTTGCTTTTGGAACAATGTTTGGTTAAGTCTGCACAATTCCACCCACTGGGTGTATTCGAATTTATGTCTGTTGCCAGCCTGTTGGGGGCTTTATATGTATATATAACTTATGCATGCATTTGGTCTTTCCTTGTACTTTGCTTTTTATCCTTCCGCTGTTTCCTTTGCCGCCCTCCCTTGGTTGCCGCCTCCCAGTCCAACAGTTGCTCTGCAATCTGTAGCTGGAGGAGTGCTTGGCCAATTGGGGGGGGGAAGTACTTTAGCTTTGCTGGACTAAAGCTAAGTGTTTAGGAAGCCGGCCAGCCGGCTATTTTGACAGCCGGCAGGCATGTTTGGAGGCCGTCTCTTTGCTATACAGGTTCGTTGTTCCTTAGCCATTTTTTGTGTGGGCATCCTTTCTGCCTGCTTGCTAGTCGGACAGTCGGTTCTTCGAGCTGCGACTTTCAACAAGAGAGGACTCGGGAGCCGACACACTACTTTTCTGACTTCAGGTAGAACTTTCAATATAGCTCAAGGCGGCCAGTCCCCGGGCCGACTAGTCGAACCCGGTGCCAGACAAGAAATCAAATGTAATAATACATTCATGGATATGACACTTGTCATTCATAGATAAACGAAGGCAGTCCCCGAGTACTGTTCGGGGGGCCTGTTGGTTTGTACTTAATACAAAAAGGTAGCATGATACATACTGCTTTCAACTGTAAAATCGTCTCAGGAGGTTTGCGTTCCATGGTCGCTCCGACTCCTTGCCGGAGTCATCTCTCTTGCGTGCTCTTGGTTTTTGTGCGTCGATCAAGTAGTAGGAGTCGTTGCCGAGTGCCTTGCTGACGACGAAGGGGCCTTCCCAAGGGGCCGAGAGCTTGTGCTGGCCGGCTGTTCGCTGGATCAGCCGGAGCACAAGGTCGCCCTCTTGGAAGGATCTTGGCTTGACCTTGCGGTTGTGGTAGCGGCGTAGCCCTTGCTGGTAGATGGCGGACCGGCTGAGTGCTAACAGCCGGCCTTCTTCCAGTAGGTCGACGCCGTCTTCTCTTGCTTCCTTGGCCTCCTCCTCCGTGTACATGGTGATCCGAGGCGAGTCGAACTCGATGTCTGTTGGGATGACAGCCTCGGCACCGTACACGAGGAAAAATGGAGTGAAGCCGGTTGACTTGTTGGGTGTAGTGCGCAGGCTCCAGAGGACAGCCGGCAGCTCATCGAGCCAGCAGCGGCCGATCGTTCCAGTGGTACAACCAGTCGGGGCTTGATGCCGGAGAGGATGAGTCCATTTGCTCGCTCGACCTAGCCGTTTGACTGCAGGTGGGTAACAGACGCTAAGTCCAGTCGGATGCCCTGCGTCGCGCAGAAACGTGCCAGTGCTCCTTTGGCGAAGTTCGTGCCGTTGTCGGTGATGATGCTGTGCGGCACGCCGTACTGAGTAGTGATGTCGGTGATGAATGTCACGGCAGTCGGCCCGTTCAGCTTCTTAATCGGATTTGCTTCGACCCACGGTGGGCGCCAAATGTCGGGTGGTTGGTGCGACATATGCCAACGGGTGGCTTATCATTGTGGGTGCCAATAAGACGTCGCCGGTGCCTGTAAACGGAATGAGGCGAAGACATGCACGCCGGCGGATCTTACCCAGGTTCGGGGCTCTCCGAGGAGATAATACCCCTAGTCCTGCTCTGCGGGGTCTCCGCATGATCACTAGATCAGTAAAGGTAGCTACAATCGCTCCTAGAGCTGTTGGGTTCAAGGGAGAAGAAGAACAAGGCTAGCTCTTTCTTCTCTCTATCTATGGTGTGTGTGCTATGCTCAGAAGCCAACCCTTTGCATGGGTGCTCCGGGGGGTTTATATAGGCCTACCCCCCGGGGGTACAATGGTAATCCGGCTGGGCACTGGTCCCAGCCGTCAGTGTCTATGCTCGCCGGCTTCTCCGCCGGCTGTTGGTTCCCGCCGACTGGTGGGTCCCGCCGGCTGCCGGCTTCTTGGTCGACAGGCCGGCCCCACCGCCTAGGGTCTTGTCGGCAGCTGTTTACTGTAGCCTCGCCCTTGATGATGAGGGCTTCGTTGAGGTAAGCGTGGCTACAATGGGCCGCCTCGGGGGCTCTCACTGTAGCCTTACCTCGTCTTGTCTTCTTAATGGGGCACATGCTTCGAGGGAGGGGGTAGCCGGCTTCTGGGGGCCGGCTACGCCCTTGGCCGACTAGGGGAGGCCGGGCCGCCTTCACGCCTCTCTCTGGCTGAAGGGGCCCGCCGCCCGTGGGCCGTACGGGAGTCTGTCGTGGATGACGTTGAGGCTAGCATGGCTACAGTGCCGAGCCGAACGGGAGGCGGCCGTCCCGTACGGCCTCGTGTAGCCATGCCTGCCTCGGGCTTCAGGGGTAGTGGGCCGCACTGTGGCCACACCCCGTCTTGTCACCGTTATGTGGGTGTAGCTTTGGTGGTTATGATCTCGACCGGCTCCTTGGAGTCGGCGTTCTACGAGGCCGGCTTCCTGGAGTCGGCCACCCCACGGATATCCTGGGGGAGTGGTTGTTGAGGCTGGGCCGCCTCCCGTGAGTCGGCTTCGGTGGCAGCCGGCCAGGGGAGGTGGCCCAATGCTTGGAGTGCTTGGAGGCCCAAAGGCCTGATAATTTTTCAGAAGAACCAGGGGTAGTCGATTAGGCTACCCGTGGCCATTTACTCCGACAACAGACTATGATTGGATTGGGCTTAAACCCGACCAGAGAGAAATAAAACTCCACCGATCACCCATCAGATAGCGGTAGTGGAAGAGCAAGACGACAACTCTTCCTATGTACTGAGGAGGAACTGTGTTCGGATCTCCGAGCTTGAAGAGCCACACACCTGCCTGCAGAAAGACACGTCCTGTCCTCCGAATATAGAATCGAATGACAAGCCTAAAAAATCAGTTGATATCCCGGATCCTGAACTATTAAGTTCAGATGTTCTTCAGACTCCAGATCCCAAATTGGGTCAGGATTCGGATTTAAATCCACCCACCCACCCAGATATAAGCGCTCTCACGAGCATACGCCAGCAGTCTCAGGAAACGGTCCATCACTTCTGGGCAAGATTCCTCCTTGTCAAAGACAAGATTAAAGATTGCCACGACAGAGACGTGATCTCAGCATTCCGCAACAATTGCACGCACGAAGGAATCCTCAACGCCATCAACCGCTGTCGCGTATTACACTTCGCAGACTTGGCAACCATAGTACACAAGTACTGCGCAATGGAAAGCACCTGGAAAACTCAGGCAGCCCGCTGGGAACCACCGGTTTCCACCCAACCCCTCGTTCAGGTGAAAAGGACGCACCCTCGTGGCATGCCCGACCCAATAGTAAAGAAATATAAGTCCGTTACGGGGCACGGAACCATTCTAGAGGGATGACTCGATGGGCCATGCAAAATACACACAACACCGGATACCATATCAACCCACAGCCTTAGAGCATGTTGGATACTCCGGCAACTGGCCAAGAGCGGCGAGGATATCCTCACCAAAAACACCCCAGAGCAACACACCCCCAGAAGACGACGACCTCAGTATTGACGGTCTTCGATACCTTCACTTCAAACAATAGGCGCAAAAGGGCACTCCGCGACCTTGCTGAAGTCTGCCAAATCGCAGCAATAAACCCTTGGAACGACACGGATATAACTTTTAATGCCGGTGACAAACCAAAATTCAGCACAGTCCGGGCACCAGCCTGGTCCTCAGTCCGATCGTGGACGGCTTTCGGCTCACCATGGTTTTCATGGACGGTGGCAGCGGACTAAACCTCATCTACGAGGATACACTCAGCAAAATGGAAATAGACAGGAGCCGCATCGAGCAAAGTAGCACGACCTTCCGAGGAATTATTCCCAGTCGGGAGGCACGATGCGCAGGAAAAATCACGCTCGACGTGGTATTCGGCACACCGGAGAACTATCGGTCTGAAGATATAACCTTCCAAGTGGCCCCTTTCAATAGTGGATATCACGCCCTATTGGGGCGAGATGCATTCACACGCTTCCAAGCTATACCGCACTACGGGTATATGAAGCTCAAGATGCCCGGGCCCAACGGCATAATCACTCTCGCCAGTGATCCGGACATAGCACTCCGCGCCAAAAATAAAACTGCATCCCTGGCCCTTGAGGCATTATCTGAAGCCCTCGCGGCCAAAGAATTAACCGCACTGCACTCCAAGGTGGATAGGGACAATGTAATCCTGGACAAACAACCCAAATCCACCTCCTTCAAACCAGCAGATGAAATAATCAAATTCCAAGTCCACCCAACGGACCCTAAGAAGACGGCATCCATCGGGGCACAACTAGACCCAACGGTTGACGTCGCGGTACGAGAGTTCCCGCGCGAGAACTGGGACATATTCGCCTAGCACCCTTCTGATATGCCAGGAATCCCACGTAGGTTGGCTGAACACAGCCTCAATATATTGAAGGGATATAAACCGGTCAAGCAAACACTGCGGCGCTTTTCCGAACCCAAACGTCAAGCTATGGGAGAGGAGCTAGCCAAGCTAATCGAGGCCGGATTCATTAGAGAAATAAAACACCTATACTGGCTAGCAAACCTGGTGATGGTGCCAAAGAAGGATAAATCCTGGTGCCTGTGCGTCCATTTCAAAGACCTTAATAAGGCCTTCCCTAAGGATCCCTTCCCCCTCCCCCACATCGACCAAATCATTGATGCTGCCGCAGAACACGACTAACTGTGCTTCCTCGACGGATATTCCGAATACCATCAAATTAAAATGAAGGAGTCCGATCAAGCCGCAACGACATTCATTACCCCATATGAGCCATTCTGCTTCAACACCATGCCCTTCGGACTAAAAAATGCCGGGGCCACCTACCAATGCATGATCCAAACATGCCTGGAGAAACAGATAGGCACCAATGCATGATCCAAACATGCCTGGAGAAACAGATAGGCAAGACAGTTGAAGCATATGTGCACGACGTCGTCATCAAAACTAGGCATGTCGAGTCACTAATAGATGATTTACGTCTCACATTCGACAACCTCCGTGCATATGACATCAAGCTCAATCCGGAAAAGTGTGTTTTCGGCGTCCCCGCTGGAAAACTGCTAAGCTTCATCGTTTCCAATAGAGGAATTGAAGCAAATCCAGCCAAAATCCGAGCTTTGTCACAATTGGCTATGCCAACGGACCTTAAACAGGTCCAAAAACTCGCCGGATGCGTGGCAGCTTTAAGCCGCTTTATCACCAGATTAGGAGAAAAGGCATTGCCAATTTATCGCCTTCTCCGGTGCACCGATCACTTCGAGTGGACGGATGCGGCAACGACCAGACTGGAAGAAATAAAAGCCCTTCTAGCGAGTAACCAATCCTGGCCGCGCCGAACGTCGATGAACCCATGTTATTATACATATCGGCAACACACCAGGTGGTGAGCGCTGTGCTCGTTGTTGAGCGAGAGTAGGACGGACACAAATTCCCGCTTCAGAAACCGGTATACTACGTATCCACTGTCGTCACACCATGCACATCCCGGTATTCCTCATTATCAAAAGATAGCATACACGGTCTTCATGGCGTCCCGGAAGCTACGACAATACTTCCAAGAGTGTTCAATCACGGTGGCTTCCGAAGTACCACTCCATGACATAATAAACAACCGCGACGCTATGGGCAGGATTGCCAAATGGGCCATTGAGATCCTTCCATTTGACATAACATACAAACCGGCGAGCCATTAAATCCCAAGTGCTGGCAGACTTCGTCGCCGAATGGACAGAGGCCGAACTCCCTAAAGAATACGACACATATTCCAACTGGGTTATGTATTTCGACAGTTCCAAAATGTTGCCGGGGTTAGGGGAGGGCATTGTTTTAATGTCCCCCATGGGATACGTAGTTCAGTACGTGCTCCAAATATTATACACAGACTCCAACAACGCAGCCGAATATGAGGCCTTATTGCACGGTCTTCGGATGGTTGTCTCCATGGGCATACAATGCCTGTAAGTGCGTGGGACTCAAACCTCGCGGTATCTCAAATAAATGGAGATTTCGATGCCAAAGATCCGAAGATGGCAGCCTATAATGCCGTTCTCAAAATATCAGCTCGATTTGAGGGGCTCGAGTTCCATCATGTGGCTCGAGAAAGCAATCAAGCGGCGGATGTCCTTGCTCGCATCGGCGCCAAGCACGACCCTGTCCCGCCTAATATCTTTCTGGAAAGGCTTTTTAAGCCTTCCGTGGTGTGGCAAGGGGAGAGCGGCAACACCAGTCTGGATCCGACCACATCCCCAGATTCCGAACAAACTGACACCATCGGGGGCTCAGCCACTGAAATAACATCGTCGGCCCATCTAATCATGGCAGTCATTGCCCCATGGACCGAATCCTTCTTGGCCTACCTTAATAGGCGAGAACTCCCTGAGGATCAGAATGAGGCTCGCCGCATTGTCCGGCGTTCGAAAGCCTACAAGGTTCATGACGGAGAGCTCTACAAGAAAAGCGTTACCGCAGTACTACAAAGATGCATCTCTGAGGAAGAGGGGCGGCAGCTCTTGGCTGACATTCATGCTGGTCTCGGTGGTCACCACACCGCGGCTCGGGCCCTTGTAAGCAAGGCCTTCCGTACAGGTTTCTATTGGCCGACAGCCCGAGCAGACGCACAGGACCTTGTCCAACGTTGCGTCGAATGCCAGCTTTTCGCCAACCAAAGCCATATGCCACCCACTGCTTTACAAACGATCCCCATCACTTGGCCTTTCGCGGTCTGGGGGCTTGATATGGTCGGACCCCTTAAAGGAGGAAGCCATAAGAAAAAGTATCTGCTGGTCATGGAGGATAAATTCACTAAGTGGATTGAGGCCAAACCAGTTAAAACGACCGAAGCCGGGCCAGTGATAGAATTCATATCCGGTGTTGTGCACCATTATGGTGTTCCACATAGCATCATCATCGACAACGGCTCCAATTTCACAGCTGATGAGGTGAAAACCTAGTGTGCTAATCTGGGCATTAAGCTGATTACACCTCTGTCTATCACCCACAAACAAACGGTCAGGACGAAAGGGCCAATGGTCTTATTATGAGCGGCATTAAACCCAGACTAGTGTGGTCTTTGAGAGAATCAGACAAGCACTAGGTTGAGGAGCTCGACTCCGTAATCTGGGGGCTGCGGACCACGCCCAACCGCACTACTGGATATACACTTTTTTTCATGGTGTACGGCGCAGATGTTGTGTTACCCTGCGATATTATTCATGGCTCACCTCGAGTGCGAATGTATGAAAAGAGAGAGGCCGAGCTTGATCGGCATGACAACCTAGATGCCCTGGAGGAGGAGCGCGATGTTGCCAAAGCCCGTTCCGCATTTTATCAACAACATGCCCGCAGATATCAAAGCAGAGAAGTACGGGCCAAGACTTATAATGTTGGCGAACTCGTTCTACGCTTGCCGGAGAAGAAAAAGGACAAACTCAAGCCCAAATGGGAAGGTCCCTTCATCGTTGAAGAAGTTCTCACCGGAGGAGCGTACCGCCTGCGTGATGCATCAAACGATCGCCTAGAACCGAACCCCTGGAATGCGGCCAGACTCCGAAGATTCTATGCCTAGCGCCGAACTCTTTGTTCGTCCCCTTCTCCCTGTTATTTCCATTATTTCTTCCTCTCTTTTCGTTTTTCCTTTTTAGCCTTAAAGCTTTCGTGCGGCTAAACCGTGCACCTGTGACGTACACATTCTCGAACATGTACGCCCATTTTACCTGGGGGCTTCTTGGACAGAAGCTTATTTTTATTTTCCGAGCATCAAGCTCATCACATATGCGTTTTTCCCATATGTACCTTTTCTTCGCCATTATATTCATCGATATGACTTAAGTTGTGGCCAAGCTGGGTTGCCTGGCTCCTGTGCTTGTGCCCTACGTTCCCGTTAGTTCGGCTAGGGCATAAAGGGAGCACCTCTACGATTGTTACTACCGGGTCATCTGGATGTGTACCTCAGACTGGGTGAAGCCGAAAGCTAGCGTTCTTAAGGGAATACTCGGTCAGCGGACAAAAGACGTTTTTGCATTCACCCCATTGTGAACCCCTAGATGTTACATACACTGCGATTTTCTCAATCACTGTTTGGACATGCACATTAACACATGTACACCCAGGGAAAGGAATCCTTAACGGAACTATTCTCTCTGGAAGATATTTCTTACAATCATAATGTAATATAACATAACTAGCCATTATGATCTCGTGGTAGATCAACTCTTGTAATACTCATATTCATCAAGATCAATCAAGCAGGAAGTAGGGTATTACCTCCATAGAGAGGGCCCGAACCTGGTAAACATCGTGTCCCCCGCCTTCTGCTACCATCAACCTTAGACGCGCAGTTCTGGACCGCCTACCCGAGATCCGCCGGTTTTGACACCGACATTGGTGCTTTCATTGAGAGTTCCACTATGCCGTCGATGAAAGGTTCGATGGCCCCTTCAATCATCTATAGTAACACTGTCCAAAGAGGAACTTTCCTCCCCGGACAGATTCTCGTGTTCGGCGGCTTCGTACTGCGGGCCAACTCGCTTGGCCATCTGGAGCAGGTCGATAGCTACGCCCCTGGCCATCAGGTCAGATTTGGAAGCTTGAACTACGTCGCGGACATCCGTGGAGACTTGATCTTCAACGAATTTGAGACCGCAGCGATCGCTCCCCTTTGCCCCGATGAACATGACTTAAATCTGTCATCGGATCACGTCCAGGAGATGGTTCCTGTTACTGCAACGGCCTTAGAACCGAAGAAGATCGTGCCATCCGAGGCCACAGAGTCCTCGGTGTTGGAGCCGCACACGGACCCGACACCTCGCAATATTTGCGTCCATGGAACCCTGGACTCGGCTCCGGCTATAAGTTCCGGACCGGGTGCGCCTGCGGACACCGAGCTGGATCGGCTATCGATTTCCGAATTTAGCGCCGCAGACATCTTCTAGCACTCACCTTTGGGCGATGTGCTGAACTCTTTAAAGAATTTGTCCTTGGCAACACTGGCGACACCGTTCTAAGCCTCGTCGCTCAAAAGATGGCAACACTGGTACCGGAGAAAATAGTACTCCGGGCGACACCAAAAACGATGAAGACCCTGTTGGAGCTGCATCCGAACAGGAGGAACAAGACAACGGGCAAGATGACCCTGATAAACAGGCCATGCCCAATGACCCGGATGATGATAGTTATCGTCCAGTCTCTGAAGATGAGGAGAGCCTCGGCAGCGAGGATTTCATCGTGCCTGAGGCACCCCTAGAGCAGGAGCGCTTCAAGCGCCAGCTAATAGCTACTGCCAGAAGCCTAAAGAAAAAGCAGCAGCAACTCCAAGTCGATCAAGACCTACTCATCGACAGATGGACCGATGTCCTAGCAGCCAAAGAATACGGCCTCAAGCGCCCAGCCAAGAGTTACCCAAAGCGCAGACTGCTACCTCAGTTTGATGAGGAGGCACCAGATCCCATACCTCCCTCGCGTAGTAAGGACCGACCACCATGTGGCCGGGATAGTGCAGCGGACCGACCACCCCGTGGTCAGGATAAAACGACAACTCAGGCCGAACAACAGCCCGCCCCACCGCCTCGTAAAAACAGGGACAAAACAACTCGGGACCATGCATACGACCTTCGGCATGATTTGGACAGCAGAGCAGGACATTCCAGATCAATCTACGCATAGTGAAGACGCCTTCCAACTCGGGATGACGGCTACCTATTCGGACGTGACAAACCTAGTCACAACCGGGCCGACAACCACAGACGGACTTCATCGGAGGTGCGCCGTGACGCGGCCTGATATAGAGGCGGCGCACATCCTCTCTGCTTCATAGATGAAGTACTGGATCACGAATTCTCCAAGGGGTTCAAGCCCGTCAATATTGAATCATACGACGGAACAACTGATCCCGCAGTATGGATTGAGGACTTTATTCTCCACATCCACATGGCCCGCGGAGACGACCTCCACGCCATCAAATACCTCCCACTAAAGCTCAAAGGGCCAGCTCGACACTGGCTGAACAGCCTGCCTGAAAATTCCATCGGCAGCTGGGAGGATTTGGAAGAAGCTTTTCTTGACAACTTCCAAGGCACTTATGTCCGGCCACCTGACGCTGATGACTTAAGTCACATAGTTCAACAACCTGTAGAGTCCGCCAGAAAATTCTGGACTAGATTCCTAACCAAAAAGAACCAGATCGTCGACTGTCCGGATGCCGAAGCCCTAGCAGCCTTTAAACACAGCATCCGTGACGAATGGCTCGCCCGCCACCTCGGCCAAGAAAAGCCGAGGTCCATGGCAGCCATCACGACACTTATGACGCGCTTTTGCGTGGGAGAGGATAGTTGGCTGGCTCGTAGTACAAACACAACCAATGAAGCAGGCCCCTCCGAGGCCAAAAACAGCACCGGCAAGCTCCGGTGCAACAGACACAAAAGCCGAAGCAATGGCGATAACACCGATGACACTACAGTTCACGCGGGATTCAGTGGATCCAGGTCCTGCCAGCTAAAGAAGCCCTATAAAAGGAACGGCAGAGGACCATCCAGCTTGGACCGCATACTCGATCGTCCGTGCCAGATACAGGGCACCCCAGACAAACCGGCCAACCATACTAACAGAGATTGCCGGGTCTTTAAGCAAGCCAGCAAGGTAAATAGCAGAAACAAGGAAGGGGAATCGCAGAGCGAGGACAATGACGAGGAGCCCCGGCAGCCGAACACTGGGGGGCAGAAGAAATTCCCGCCTCAAGTCAAAGCAGTGAACATGATATATGCTACACACATCCCCAAAAGGGAACGCAAGCGCGCACTCAGGGACGTCTATGCGGTAGAGCCAGTCGCCCCAAAATTCAACCCATGGTCGTCATTTCCGATCACCTTTGATCGTCGAGATCATCCAACTAGCATTCGTCATGGCGGTTAGGCCGCATTGGTACTCGACCCAATCATCGACGGATTTCACATGACATGAGTCCTAATGGACGATGGTAGCAGCCTCAACATGCTCTATCAAGATACAGTACGCAAAATGGGCATTAATCCATCACGAATCAAGCCCACGATAACTACCTTTAAAGGAGTCATACCAGGCGTAGAGGCCCGTTGTACAGGCTCAATCACGCTGGAGGTGGTCTTCGGTTCCCCGAATAACTTCCGAAGCGAAGAGCTGATCTTTGATATCGTCCCCTTCCGCAGCGGCTACCACGCACTGCTCGGACGAACCGCGTTTGCTAGATTCAACGCGGTGCCACATTATGCTTATCTCAAGCTCAAGATGCTCGGTCCACGTGGCGTCATTACAGTAAATGGAAACACGAAACGTTCCCTCTGTACAGAGGAGCACACCGCAACCCTAGCAGCAGAAGTACAGAGCGGCCTAGCGGCACCATAATCCGGCCGCCGAGCCCCTGGACATCGTTAAGAAGATCCGGACTACACTGCAACAGGACAGCTCGGTTCGTCCAAAGCTGAATTAGTAAATCCGGCCTCCGTGCCAGCCCCGATGAGGAAATGGCATTCGTACCGCGCGTACATAACTATGCACTCAAAACCCCATGGGTACTGACAGAGGCATAACTCGCTCGCAATCCACAGTGCGGCTTGACCGACCTTGGGATTCGCATGCCTTTAGTTTTTCTTTTTATTACGGCTTTTTTCTCTTTTCGAGGTCTATGCGGACGACCCGCTTGCAGAACACACCAAGGAGGCAAGGAGCTCTGGCATACAAGGGAATCCCCAGGTGGTCTCTACTAAACGATTGCCATACTTGTTTTACATACCCGCACGCAGCTCGCCCTTGGTTGCGGCATGTTAAATAGCGTTACTTGCTTATCACATTACTTGCACAAAGTACGCCTCGACGTACTAATTACATCACAATGGTGAATAAATGGTGGCGCCAGCTTATTACCTAATTTTCCTGTTTCCTCACCTTTGTATTTATTACTCTTTGCACACATACACCATGGTACGTATTACTATGCCAGAGGCTTCATTACACCCCGCATTACGGCAATAAAAGTCCGAACACTTTTACAGTATAGTTCGGCACCCCGAACTTATAGCACTATATGCATCGGCTTAGAATCATGTCTTTGGTCAATAGTTGGGTTGCCCGGCTCCTATGCTTACTACCTTACGTTCCGCTATATCGGCTAGGGTAGTAAAGGGAGAACTACTGCGATTGTGTCCCGGTTCTTCAGGACGAGCACCTCAGTAGAGAAAGCCAAAAACTGACTGTCATGATGCGGCGAGAGCTGGTCAGCTGTTCGAGAGGTTCCAAATCGTTAGAGATTTTTTCCGCTTCTTGCGAAGAATCGGTTCCTCCGATTAGGCGTGTACAACGCCCCTAATTCGGCCTCCCGAATACCAGGGGCATTGCCAACTTTCTTAATTCTCAAACTCCTATGGCTAAGTGAGGGTGGTAAAGGCCGCATAGTCTGACTGCCTTGTTCATTACGCTAAACACCTCCTTTAAGGACCAGAATGTGGAGTAAAGAGTGTTTAGATTTACCCCAAACACCCCCATATTATCTATGTGGGGGCAGAAGCCGATGACTGGTCAACCCTCAGATTTCATAAACGGCCGCACAGGAGGTAAAATGTAAATCGCAAGCATTATATTACATAACATCATCGTTCCATATTACAGGACAAGATAATACAAATGTTCTCATGGGAATATGACATCCTTCGAACATTGCTCCGCCACAAGGCGGGATCCCTCCAGGACACCATCAAAATAGAGCTCGGGTCGACGATGCTCCTTGCCCTCCGGCGGCCCCTCGGTCATCAGCTTCTTGGCATCAACTTTTCCCAATGCGTCTTGACGCGGGCAAACGCCATACGTGCACCTTCAATACAGACCGACCGCTTCACGGCTTCGAGCCGCGGACAGGCACTTACAAGCCAATTAACAAGCCCGAAGTAGCTGCTAGGTAAGGGCTCGGCAGGCCACAGCCGGACTATCAGGTCCTTCATGGCTAGCTCCGCCGACCTGTGCAGCTCGACCAACTGCTTCAGCTGGTCGCTGAAGGGCACCGGATGTTCGGGTCCAAGATATTGGGACCAGAATAGCTTCTCCGTCGACATCCCTTCCTCGGCTCTATAATGCTCGGCGGCATCCAATATACTGCACGGCAGATCCATAAACGCCCCTGGAAAACCCAAATTCTGATAAGTACAAGGAACGTTTCTTCTACATACTTGCTTTGCATGGTGAAAGACTTACCCGCCGCAATCTTCTTGGCTGCCTGAATTTCCTGGATGGCGTTCTGGGCTTTGGCTCGTGCATCCTGTGTGCTCTGGTGGGCCTTCGCCAGTTCGGATTCTTGCGCCTTACAATCGCGCTCCAAGGACTCAAATCTCTCGATCGCGCCCTGCATCTGTTGTTGCGCCTCGCCAACCCGGGCCTCGTGCTTCTCGCGCGCGGCGCGTTCCTTGGCCGCTTTGTCCTCGGCCTCGGCTAATGCCTTCTTGAGTGCTGCCACCTCAGTCGTGGGCCCTAATAACGTTTATGACACCTTAGTCCAGACGGACTACTCCTTTTTTCTTCTTAAAATGTACCCGCAGGTTACTGCATACCTTGGCTATCCTCCAGCTGCTTCTTCGTGAGGCTGAGCTCCTCCTCGACTCGCAGCTTCCGCTTCAGTCCGGAGCGCCAGCATGAGAGGTGGCAGCCTGGAGCGATACCTGCTTATTCACATAGACAACTTATGTTAGACTCATGCGATATTTCTTCTTGATCCTCTGTTCGGCTTTTTTCTTCCCGAACACCAAACAGAGCATCAGGGGCTATTGTCTATACTGTGATACTCCTCCTACAACCACATTACTTACCTCAAAGCCTGATAGAAGGCTAGTGCGGGCTTTGGTCAGTCCGCTTTTGATGAACTGAACCTTCTCTATCACTGTGCCCATAAGGGCGCGGTGTTCATCCACAATAGAGGCGCCTCGTAGCGCCTCCAGTAGATTATCCGGTGCCTCTGGTTGGACAGAGGTCACCGGTGGAACAAGCACATTCCCTCCTTTTAGGGAATGCCGTTCGCTGGACTCCGGAGCCGCATAGATCTCCGGAATGGTATCCGGCTCCGGTCCGAAGAGAACTCGGCCCCCGTCACCAGTCCCCATAGGGGCTTTTTCCCCCATGTGTCCTGCGACTGAGGGATCGTCCTGCGGCGCCACCCCGACGATCTTCGGAAGCTCCCCCCGGTCGGGGAAGGTCTTTTGCGACACCACCTCGTCATCACCCTTGGGAGAGACGGAATGCGCAGGTGGCGGAGACATGCTAGCCATCTCCTTTGAGTCTAGCGATCCCTCTGTCAAGGATCGCGGGGAGCCGTCGCGTGCCGGACTGCAATGACAAGGTTTGAGATACATGAATATTACAAAACCGGGAAAGCCAGACATCTTCAGATTCTGGTACTTACGAGGCCGCCCTAGGCTTGGTCCGGCGAGGTCGCTCCGGACTGCTATCAACATCCCACGCAGGGTTATCCGCGAGGGAGCCTTTAACCCTCTTAGACGCTTTCGTCTCCGGGTTTGTAGGGGCCGCTCTCTTCTTCCTCCCCACGTCAGGTGGGGAGTCATTTTCTTCTTGCTCTTTGTCGTCGTCGTCAGTGGACGAAGAGGAAGTCTCGCTTTCGGACGTCACGTCCGGAGCGCCTTTTTCGTGAGGGCCCTTCTTGGCCCCTTTGGCCGGCTTCTTGGCCGTCTTCTCTGGCACCTCATAAGGTGCAGGGAAAAGCATTCTCGTCAGTAATGGGAATTCCTGGTCTTCAGCCAGCGGAGCCGGACAGTTAATCCCCTCTGCTACCTTGATCCAGGCCTGAAAACATGGGTAGGAAGGCTTAGACTTTTTCCCAAAATATGCTAGTAAAGGGTACACCTTAAAAACATTAAAAGAACTTACCAAGTTAGCCTCGCGTTTTAAGCTAAGCCCGCGGTCTTCGGTTGCGGGCGGTGGCGTCCCGCTGGCCTTAAAGAGCGCCTTCCAGATTTCTTCGTGCGTCGTGCCGAAGAACTCTAGTAGCGTCTGGTGCTTGGCCGGATTGTCCTCCCACAGATAGCAAGTCCGACATTGGCACAGAAGGACCCGACGAATGAGCATGACCTGGACCATGTTGACAAGCTTGATCTTCCTATCTATCATGTTCTGGACGCATGTCTGGAGCCCAGTCAGCTCGTCCGAGGGACCCCAGGTTAGGCCCCTCTCTTGCCAGGAGGTGAGCCGCATCGGGACTCTGGATCGGAATTCGGGGGCCGCCGCCCAGTTGGCGTCATGTGGCTCGGTGATATAGAACCACCCCGATTGCTACCCCTTCACTGTCTCTGCGAATGAGCCTTCGGGCCAAGTAACGTTGGGCATCTTTCCCACCATGGCGCATACGCACTCTGCTTGTTGGCCGCTCACCACCTTCGACTTCACATTGAAGGTCTTCAGCCATAGGCCGAAATGAGGTGGGATGCGGAGAAAGGCCTCGCACATGACAATGAATGTCGTGATGTTAAGAATGAAGTTGGGGGCTAGGTCATGGAAGTCTAGCCCGTAGTAAAACATCAGTCCACGGATGAAAGGGTGAAGAGGGAAGCCCAGCCCGCGGACAAAATGTGTAAGAAACACAACCCTCTCGTGGGGCTCTAGAGTAGGGATGATCTGTCCCTTGGCCGGGAGTCTGTGAGTAGTCTCCTTGGCCAGATATCCGGCCTCTCGGAGCTCCTTGATATCCCTCTTCTTGACAGAGGAGGCCCTCCACTTGCCCCCAGCCCCGGATCCGGACATCTTTGGAGTGCTTTCTCGGACGAGGGAAAAGCTAAAAGATTGGGCACTGGAGCTCAGGGATGGAAGGGCTGAGGAGGAGCCGAGGTGTGGGTGAAGAAAGGGAATCCTTATCCCCTTATAAAGGCCATGAATATCAAGCGCCCCCCACTCGCCTTAAACTCGCCTGTTCCCAAGGGCCGTGCAAACGGCACGGTTGGGTCACCCACACCTGCATTGATGAGAATCCCGTAATAAGGGGACATGATCTCTGCTTCGACAAGACGTGCCAATAGCAACCGTGTCTCGAAACGTGGAGCGGTAGACGAAAAACGGTTTGAAATTATGACCGGTCAGACGTAATATCGTGCTGCGAAAAAGTTGTCAGCGGATGGAACTCGTGTAAGAATATATTCTCTCTGCGGTTGTGTTTGGTGTGTGTGATAGGTCCGGATACTATCATCGCATCCGAAGACTATCTTGAAGTTCGGATAGAAGGGAACCCGCCTTGCAATGCCGAAGACAATCTGCGCGCCGGACTCCTCGTCATTGAAGCCAGGTTCAGGGGCTACTGAGGGAGTCCTGGACTAAGGGGTCCTCGGGCGTCCGACCTGTTATCCATTGGGCCGGACTGATCGGCTGTGAAGACATGAAGGCCGAAGACCGTACCCGTGCCGGATTGGACTCTACTTGGCGTGGAGGGCAAGCTTGGCGACCGACTATGAAGATTCCTTCTTATGTAACCGACTCTATGTAACCCTAGATCCCCCCCCCCGGTTTCTATATAAGCCGGAGGGGTTAGTCTAGAAAGGATATACTCATTACCATTGTCAGACAGGTTAGACTTCTAGGGTTTAGCCATTACAATCTCGTGGTAGATCAACTCTTGTAATACTCATATTCATCAAGATCAATCAAGCAGGAAGTAGGGTATTACCTCCATAGAGAGGGCCCGAACCTGGGTAAACATCATGTCCCCTGCCTCCTGCTACCATCAACCTTAGATGCACAGTTCGGGACTCCCTACCCGACATCCGCCGGTTTTGACACCGACAGTCATGAGACATCATCATTACCATGTCAGCTATGTAAGACAGTTGTTAGCAGTCCATGTGAGACCATCATCAATAGCTTGGTTAGCTAAGACGGATTCTAATTCTGAGTTAGTAACTGCTTTGCAAAAACAAACGTAAGTCCTTTGGATCCCTGCAATAGGTTGCGGATCTATACAATCATTTGACCTGTGACCTCATGTTAGGGATCAGGATAGTGAATTTTGACTGCAGTTTCATTGACGTCTGCAACTAATATAATCTGTGGTCACGAGAGTGCTTAAGTTTTGCATGGCTGGAGATATAACTCAACTTAGCAAAACCACGGCGCAAGCATGCAGTCGGCATGATTAAAGTGAGGTCAGCTGAGTCCTCATTTTAAATCCATAACCCTTCTCCCATTAAGACGGCGCAGCAGTTTGAGCACGGACCAACTGAAGATAATTGGATCCGGAACCGATATTTAAATCGCGCCCCACCTGTTGTGTTGCGCACATGCGGTGTGTACGCAGCCGCGGAATTGCTAGCACCGCTAATTTTTTTGTTCAAACGTTGAATTGGTGGCATAATCATGGTGAGGAAGCAATGGATTACCTGAACAGGAGATCCACGGCGAGTGAGATGAAGGAGACCGGTAATTTTTCAGTGACGAGCGAGCTCTGCGGAGGGATCAGGACGAGACTGTAGGTTTTCCTTTGGAGAGCTAGAATATGCTTCGCCTGTCGCCACCGATGCTAGATGGAGAGAGATCTGGAACTCATCTGCGGACGACCCCACAAGTTAGTCAAATACTTAGAGGAACAATTTGAGAGCCCACATGTGAGTATGACTATGAAGTCCACCTACCACATCTTCTCACGCCAGATGGAGGTACTCCTCCTAGGACTCAATACGGCCGACCCCACAAGTTAGTGAGAGACTTAGGGGAAATAGTAATTGAGAGCCCACTTGTCAGTTCGACGGTCAAGTGAAGTCGACCTACCACATCTCGTCACGCCGAAAAACATGTGCATCTCTCATGCATTGCAAAACTTACCCCACCTATCAGGTGATTCTTTTTATGCACGCAAAAAATCAAAGCAGGCTCTTTCTTTCTCTCTCCTTCTCTCCCTCTCCCTCTCTCTCTTCTCTCTCTCTCTCCCAGATTCAAAATTATCCAAGGAGATTGTTGACAGACTGCAGGGCAGTAGATCCCCCCACAAATTCGAAAGGTGTGACTTCTAAACAATCAGCGCATAAGATTCGGCAATCAATGGTTAGTAATTTTTTTCCTGACACACGAGATTCAATTTTCGCGATGCTGGTTTTGGGTCTATGCCGAAACCTCACTTCATTATATCTTTGTTGTCATGATACATGCTGGATGGTTTTTCAATTTCTGAGTCCTTCTTTTCCGGCGGTAGGTAGCGTGGTTCTTAATTCAACATTGCGCTTCTGTTGAAAGTATTACAATATTACTGCCTAAGTTCGTCCTCGGGAAGCTGCAGACAGAAATTCTGTTCGCTAGCTGTTATTGCTTAGGATCACTATGACAGTGCTGATGAAATATCCGAGGTTGGAATGCATAGTACAAAACTGCTTGGTTGTACGCTGTTGATGAATTCGTTGTGGTCGGGATTCATGGTTATCTTTGTGTTAAGTGTTGCACAAGCAAAGAAGCATCAGAGGACCTCACTTTGGTCGAGGTTGCAGTTTAATTAAAAATTAATGTATGGATATATATTTATATATCTCAATTATATAGAACTAAAAATATATCGCTCTTGTGTGGTAAGTGTGAAAGGTTAGTAAGAACGATTGAGATCGACTTGGTAAAGTTACAACACTGATGCTGCAGGTGTGTAACCTTTATTTTTATTACGTCTCTTTTTCCGGCAGATGTTCAGGACTGCATCATCTAATCAAGACAACAGAGACGATCGGTCTTTGAACGATATTGGCAAGGATTATGGGAGGAAGCTTATAGAAGGCAATTGAACATTAGTGGTTGTGGTTATTTGGTCTTTCATTTCTGGAACGTTAGCTGTCAAGGTGCCACCATTGAGCACCAAAGAGTAGATCATTAACAAAAAAATGATTAATATCTCCTGGATGAATGCTGTAATATCTATTTATCCTGTGCATCTACTCTGCAGTTTAGTATCGAGAGGTGGAAGAAGAAAAATTACAACAAAACGAGAAGAAGATCAAGGATGCAGATGCCGTCCAACAGGCACATGCCATGCGGGCTAGAATAATTGGAGTCAAGAGTGGGATGCAAGTTATTGGCAAACGTCCCAACCAGGAGCATGGTGTTGAACAGACACCTACGAAGAGGAGTATTGTAAGCATTAGAGACTCCACTAAGCAGACTGTGCACGGAACGGTGAAAACTTGAAACGCTGATTTTGAACATTGGTGGAAGTTTTACGTGCTAATTCTTCGTTATACTCGCACATGCCTCTAAATTTTTTTTGGTTTCAAGACACATATGTCCACAAAGGCGCGGAGCGGGCACTGTGACGGCCCAACGTTTGAAGGCGGTCATAATGAAGTGGTACAAGGTAACAAAATTTCTATTGATGCAAGCAGAAGGATGATTGGCAAAAAAAGCATTGGTGTTCAAGGATTCAGTACGGTTTGCACAAACAAGAAGAGCCCAACGACAAAATCAAACATTGGAGGAATAAACCTTACCGTACAGCAGCACCAGAAAGCAATACATGCACTACAAAAAAAAGACACATCCGTGACATTTTGGGCCGAACGAAATTTTTTTCTATCATACATATGACACTTCTATGACGATAATTGTGACAAAACCCGGTATCATCATAGATCTGGTGGGCTCCTGCTTCTATGACAAAAAATCATGACAGAAAATGGGCTTTTCGTCCTGGGCGGGCCGGAGACGCAGCTGCATGACATTCTTTGGGCCGTCCATGACGGAAAAAACCGTGGTAGAAGCGAGGGTGAGGAAAATTTCAGGGAGTTCCCGGTTACGGTGGGAGATCGGGGGCCGAGCGATGCGCGTTTCTCTCGTACACGTACGCGCGTGTGTGCGAGGCATTGGCTCTAACTGAACCCGAGCGAGGCGTTGGGCTCTAACTGAACCCGAGCGATTGCACTGCACGCTACGCGTTACAGAACCCGAGCGATCGATCGATGGCTGTGAACTGAACCCGATCGAGCGATTCCTTCGCTACTGCTGCTAACTGAAGCCGATCAATGCTGCCTCTGGGATGAACAGTGAGCGTTGGGGGGGGGGGTTGGATGAACAGTGAGCGGTGGTGTTGCCTCTGGATGAATAGGACCCCGTGGTGTGGTGGAGGGCTGGATGAACAGTAGACGGTGGAGGGGTGCACGTGGAGGGGTGGTTGAACAGGACCCCGTGGTGTGGAGGGTTGGATGAACAGTAGATGGTGGAGGGGTGGTTGAACAGTAGCCGGTGGAGTAGTGCGCGGTGGAGGCTGGATGAACAGGAGCCCGTGGAGGCTGGAGGAGGTCGACGGTGGAGATGAACAGTATCCCGTGGAGTCCCGTTTTGCGGTACGCCACACCCCTCCCGATGAACAGGACCCCCGTTTCGACCGTAGGAGGTCCGTTTCGTCCGTTTTGCGGTACGCCACACCCGTCCCGATCAACAGGACCCCCGTTTCGACCGTAGGAGGTCCGTTTCGTCCGTTTTGCGGTACGCCACACCCCTCCCGATCAACAGGACCCCCGTTTCGACCATAGGAGGTCCGTTTCCTCCGTTTTGCGGTACGCCACACCCCTCCCGATCAACAGGACCCCCGTTTCGACCGTAGGAGGTCCGTTTCCTCCGTTTTGCGGTACGCCACACCCCTTCCCATGAACACGATGCATTCCGTTGCCTCCCCATGAACACGATGCATTCCGTTGCCTCCCCATGAACACGACGACGACGCTGTTTCTCCGTTCTGACCCAGCCATGTACACGAGCCCTGGCCGTACGTATGCGCGAGTAGGCATTCGAGATCCCGGCCGTATTTTCTTTCTTGCACCCTGGCCACTGTATGTACGTGTACATGCTACGTGCGCGCCTCTACTACGACACGTACGCGCCTCTACTAGGACACGTGCGCGCCTCTACATCCACCAGTACATATGTACGTACACGTTCGCGACCAGAATGACAACGCTACGTATGCTTCGACCAGGTGGGTCCCGACTGTCAGTCACTTCCTTGCCTGCGAAGATGTAGCTGGTGGGTCCCAGCAGTCAGGGGCAAACTTTTTTTCCCCGAAACGGTGGCCCGTCCGGTGGGTCCCTACTGTCAGGTGGAGGAATAATTATTTTGCACGTACAAAGGAGGCACTTCCTTGCTGCGGCCGTGGACCCAGCTGTCAGCCTCTCCATGTACAGTCCACGTCCGATGGAAGTCGTTCCTTGACCACGTTGACCACGTCGCGCCGAGAGCACCAGGGCGGTGGACGACGGCGAGGCCTGGGAAGGGGACGACGCGGAGCCGGGGAAGACGCGGCAGTGGATGCCCACGCGTAGAGGAGTACGAGGGTTCACTGGTTCGCTGCGGTGTGAGGCTGTTGTTGCCGCAGAATAACATGGGGTGTGGGTGAGTAGAGGGATGGCCTGGCCAGCGGTGGGATTAGTAGGGGCGGTGAGGCCTCCGCCGCATCGCAGCCGGCCACGGGAGGCAGGAGCACGAGGCACGACCGGCGCTGGTTTGGGCGGCTGGAGCAAGAAGACCAGAGGTTGAAGAAGCACTTCGGCCGTTGGATGGACATCGTATGGTCACTTGAGCTAGAATCGTGCATATTGACTAAGTTGACAAAGCCCTCCATCCCCGTCAACTTAGTAGGCCCACAAGTCAGCCTGCCACTATACTGGGTCCCAGCTAACAGGGGGAGTATTCATTCTTTTTGTGCGTAATAAGGAGGCACTTCCTTGCGTGCGAAGATATAGCTGGTGGGTCCGAGCTGTCAGCGGCGGTAACGTTTTCTTTGCGAAATACAAAGGCCCTTTCGGTGGGTCCCTGATGTCAGGTGGAGGAATCATTATTTCGCATGTAATAAGGAGGCATTTCCTTGCGTGTGGCCGTGGACCCAGCTGTCGACCTCTCCACGTACAGTCCACTTGAGATGCATGTCGGTCGTTGACCACGTTGACCAGGCCGCGCCGACAGCACCAGGGCGGTGGACGACGGCGAGGCCTAGGAAGGAAACGACTCAGAGGCAGGGAAAACTCGGCAGTCGTTTCCCACGCGGAGGGGAGTACGACTGTACGAGGGTTTACTAGTTCATCTTCCGTCGCCAGAGAATAACAGCAGGTGTGGGTGAGTAGAGGGATGGCTAGGCCAGCGATGGGAGTACGGTGGGGCGGTGAGGCCTGCGCGGCAGTAGAGCCGGCCGCGGGAAGGAGGGAGCAGGCAGTCCCGCCGGCGCTTGTTTGAGCGGCTGGAGCAGGAAGAGAAGAGATTGAAGAAGCACGACGGCCGTTGGATGGCCATCCAACAGTCACTGCTTGTGCGTCAACCTTTTTTTAGAAAAGCCTCAAATCTGTCGAAAACAGCATACAACCCATCTGCCATTATTTCTAATAATTTACAGCCCATTTGCTAATTATTAAGGTTTTTTTGGAGCCCATATTCTTTTTGTTAGCATTACAGCCCATATTGTGGCCACGGTTAAAAAATTATACGAAATTTTGCATATTTCGGTGCGGTCCGGACTGTTTTTAATCCCGAAATTTCGACTCACATTCAAACTGATTTTAAAAATAAATGTATATCAATATAAATTCCAACAAATTCTCCACGCATAAAAATTAATGTAATTTAAAATCTCAAAATGAAAAAAAAGATATTTGAAACTAATTGCCGGTTTGATGTGTTTTAAAAATGTACATCCCATTTCTCATTACTGATGGGCCATTTTCTCGGCCAGCCGAATGAAAGCTCTCCTCGTCTTGAAAGATTTGCAGCCCAACAGGCCTGACAAAGCGACTTACTTGGCAAATCACAAAAAAACTGGGCTGTGGCCATGGACCTAGTTGCCAGCTTCTCCACGTACAGTACTCTTCTGATGGAAGTCGTTCCTTGACCATGTTGACCACGCCGCGCGGAGAGCACCATGGCGGTGGACGACGGCGAGGCCTAGGAAGGGGATTACGCGGAGCCGGGGACGACGCGGCAGTGGAAGCCCGCGCGGAGAGGAGTACGAGGGTTCACTGGTTCGGCTGCGGTGTGAGGCTGCCGTCGCCGCAGGGCCTAGCCAGCGGTGGGAATAATAGGGGGCGGTGATGTAACACCCCGCATGTAACTTACCATATTTGTAACTCCGACTCTTGCCATTTCCGGCTATGTGTTATGTTTTTCCCTCCGTTGTCGGGTTTTTGCCTTTCGTTTTGTATTTTTTCATGTCATGCATTTTCATATCATGTCATCATGTGCATTGCATTCACATACGTGTTCGTCTCATGCATCCGAGCATTTTCCACGTTGTCTGTTTTCCAATCCGGCGCTCCTATCTCCTCCGGTGCACCCCTCTTGTTTTCTTTCGTGTGCGTGTGTCAAACTTTCTCGGAATGGACCGAGGCTTGCCAAGTGGTCTTAATATACCACCCGGAGACTACCGGTCAAGTTTCGTTCCATTCGGAGGTCGTATGGTACTCCAACGGTTAACCGGGTATCCGCAAAGTCCATTTGAGTGTCCAGCAAAAACCCCCTCCAAAACCAGCCCAAAACCCACCTAACTCTCTTCCATGCTCTAGGTCGTTCGATCACGATCGTGTGGGCGAAAACCGCACCTCATTTGGAGTCTCCTGGCTCCCTCTACCTATAAATGAGTGGGCATCCCGAAAAACGGAATCGCAGTCTAACCCTAGCAAAAATCCCTCGCGCCGCCGGACAGCGTCCGCCCGCGCCGGACACGTCCGCCCGCGCCGGCGGACGAATCGCCTGTTGCCACGTGTCCCGCCGGCCTCTCCCTCCGCGCCGGCCCGCGAGCCCGCCGCGGGCCCGCCGGCCCGCATCGCCGCCGCCCGCGCGCGCGCCTCCGCGCCAGTCTTCCTCGCCGGCCGTGCTCCCCCGCGCCGCCCGGCGCCGGTCGGCCTCACCGCCGCCGCCAAGTTGCCGCCGCCGCCACCGGCCACCGGCCACCGCCACCAGTCCGGCCCCGCCGAGCCCCGCCGCCGGCGACCGCCTCCGGCCCCCTCGCCCCTCCACCGGCCTCCGGCCCCCTCGCCTCGCCGGCCCCTGCCTCACCTCCGGCCGGCCCGAGCGCCAACAGCCCGATCCGATCTGGTAGAACCCCCCCCCCCCCGTTGACTTCCTCTCGAACCCCCGTTTTTTCTTCCAAGTCCCAGGATTCCATCAGCATCTTGCTATGTTTGAGATGCCGTAACTTTGTGCATGTAGCTCCGATTCGCGCGTATAATATGTCAAATTGTTCGTCTCGTGATGCTCTTCATTTTGTTCAATTGCACTATGTTCATTAGAGGTCGTCTTGATGCCCAAAGCTTCGTTGGAAGAGGGCTAGTTGCTGTTATTCTCTGGTTCTTATCAGAACTTGGAGATTTGTCATTTTTGTATCATTTATTCTGTGCATCTTTTGAGCATGAGCTCTACATGTGTTTTGAAGTATGCCATGCCTTCTTTCTAGTGGTATAGTCCATGTATTTTTGTGATCTCTGTGGTGACTAGCACAAGCATGCAAAGTAGGCCCTCTAAAAATTCTGATTTCAGGGACTTAGTGAGTTCTCTAAGTCCTCGTCTGCTGTAATTTTGTTGCCATGTAAACTTGATGCTACAGAGAGATCCATGCATATTTTGGAGATGTTCAGTAAGGATGTTTTGTCGATATAGTTGTATTTGATCCATCCCTGCAATTGTTTGCAATTTTAGAGTACCGTACCATGACTCAATCTTGCTCTACTTTTGCTATAAAATATTTCTGGCAGATTCTTAACATGACATGCATTTTTGCCAAGCTTATTGTAGTTGATACATACATGCTATGTAATTGTTCTTGCCATGGATAGATTCATAAACATGCCATCTTGCTGTAGGTGTGCTTGGTTTGTCATGAATTGCTCTGTAGTGAGTGCATCTAGCTCACAAAGAGGCCTACGTATTAATATTTCTGCCATGCTCTGTTTTCTGCTAAGTCTGAAACTTGATAACGAAACTTGCTATGTTTACATGCTTGCCATCATATCTTCTGGTCCTTTTTGGCTTATGGTCATTAAGGGACTTTTGTCATGTGCATTTAGTAGTACACTACCATGCCTTGTTTTGCTATGTTAAGTTCCTGTAGCATGCTGATTTCGTGCTCTGAACATTGCTACCTGATGCTGTTTTCTAGCATGTCCAGTTTTTCACTAAGTCTGTGAACCTGTAATCTTTTGCACTTTTGCCATGCTTGTTTGAGCTTGATATGTTGTGAACTAGCTGTAGCTCAGTGTTCATCTTTTGTGAAGTATCTGCTGTAGATTACTGCCATATGCTTTGTTGCCATGTTGGGGTGCTGTAGTTTTGTTACTTGTTGTATTTTAAGTGCTATCTTGCTGTTTATGGCAGATTAGTGTCATTCTTGTTTTGCTTGCCATTTGCAAACCGTGCATCCGATTCCGGTGATCTTTATATCGATTTCGACCGAAATCATCTCATCTTTCCAGTGGTATGCTTGGTTTGCCAAGTTACTGCCATGTTCATCATTTTCCTTTCGGAGCACGCATTTGCATCGCATATCATATCTTGCATATCATACATTGCATCATGTTGCTTGTGCATTTCTCGTTGTTGATTGTGGTTCCGTTTGTTTGTGTTCTTGTCTTGGGTAGAGCCGGGAGACAAGTTCGTGAACAAGGAACCTGTCGAGTACGCTTACGAGGATCAAGCTTTCGACAACTCTGAGAGTCCGGCAGGCAAGATGACTACCCCTCGAACTCACTTCTATCTTTGCTATGCTAGTTGTTCGCTCTATTGCCATGCTCCGCTACCTATCACTTACTATATCATGTCTCCTATTTTAGCCATGTCAGCCCTAACCATCCTTTCCTAGCAAACCGTTGTTTGGCTAAGTTACCGCTTTTGCTCAGCCCCTCTTATAGCGTTGCTAGTTGCAGGTGAAGTTGAAGTTTGTTCCATGTCGGAACATGGATATGTTGGGATATCACAATACCTCTTATTTAATTAATGCATCTATATATTTTGGTAAAGGGTGGAAGGCTCGGCCTTATGCCTGGTGTTTTGTTCCACTCTTGCCGCCCTAGTTACTGTTATACCGGGATTATGTTCCTTGAGTTTGCGTTCCTTACACGGTCGGGTGATTTATGGGACCCCCTTGACAGTTCGCCTTGAATAAAACTCCTCCAGCATGGCCAACCTTGGTTTTACCAGTTGCTACCTAAGCCTTTTTCCCCCGGGTTTTCGCGAGCCCGAGGGTCATCTTATTTTAACCCCCCCGGGCCAGTGCTCCTTCGAGTGTTGGTCCGAACTGAGCAGCCTGCGGGGCCACCTCGGGGAAACTCAAGGTCTGGTTTTACTCGTAGCTTGACTTATCCGGTGTGCCCTGAGAACGAGATATGTGCAGCTCCTATCGGGATTTGTCGGCACATTCGGGCGGTTTGCTGGTCTTGTTTTACCATTGTCGAGATGTCTTGTAAACCGGGATTCCGAGACTGATCGGGTCTTTCCGGGAGAAGGTTTATCCTTCGTTGACCGTGAGAGCTTATGATGGGCTAAGTTGGGACACCCCTGCAGGGTATTATCTTTCGAAAGCCGTGCCCGCGGTTATGAGGCAGATGGGAATTTGTTAATGTCCGGTTGTAGATAACTTGTCACTTGACCCAATTAAAATACATCAAGTGCGTGTGTAACCGTGATGGTCTCTTCTCGGCGGAGTCCGGGAAGTGAACACGGTCTGTGTTATGTATGACGTAAGTAGGTTTTCAGGACCTCTTCTTGGTCATTGCTAGATGACGACCGCTCCTTTGCTTCTCTTCTCACTCTCATTTGCGCAAGTTAGCCACCATATATGCTTTTGCCGCTGCAGCTCCACCTCTTTGCACCTCCCTTGTCCTATAAGCTTCAATAGTCTTGATCTCGCGGGTGTGAGATTGCTGAGTCCCCGTGACTCACAGATTCTACCAAAACAGTTGCAGGTGCCGACGATGCCACTGCAGATGATGGCGTCGATCTCAAGTGGGAGTTCGACGAGGAACGTGGTCGTTACTATGTGTCTTTTCCTGATGATCAGTAGTGGAGCCCAGTTGGGACGATCGGGGATCTAGCATTTGGGGTTGTCTTATTTTCATCTGGATTTTGACCGTAGTCGGTCTATATGATTGTATTTTGGATGATGTATGATGATATTTATGTATTGTGTGAAGTGGCGATTGTAAGCCAACTCTTTATCCCATTCTTGTTCATTACATGGGATTGTGTGAAGATGACCTTTCTTGCGACAAAACCACTATGCGGTTATGCCTCTAAGTCGTGCCTCGACACGTGGGAGATATAGCCGCATCGTGGGCGTTACAGGTGAGGCCTCCGCGGCAGCACAGCCGGCCACGGGAGGCAGGAGCATGCGGCACGACCGGCGCTGCTTTGGGCGGGTGGAGCAAGAAGAGCAGAGGTTGAAGAAGCACTACGGCCGTTGGATGGACATCGTACGGTCACTAGAGCTAGAATCGTTCATATTGACTAAGTTGACAAAGCCCTTCGTCCCCGTCAACTTAGTAGGCCCACAAGTCAGCCTCCCACCAAGGTGGGTCCCAGCTAGCCGGGGGAGTATTCATTTTTTTGTGCGTAATAAGGAGGCACTTCCGGTGGGTCCGAGCTGACAGCGGGGGGAACGTTTTTTTCACGAAATACGGTGGCCCGTAAGGTGGGTCCCAGCAGTCAGGGGGCAAACGCTTTTTCGCAAAATACGGTGGCCCGTCCAGTGGGTCCCTGCTGTTAGTTGGAGGAATCATTATTTTCCGCGTAATAAGGAGGCACTTACTTGCTGCGGCCGTGGACCCAGCTGAGACTCTCCACGTACAGTATACTTCCGATGGAAGTCGTTCCTTGACCACGTTGACCTCGCCGCGTTCCGTTGCATGCATGCGTCCATGGGCGTGGTGCATCCCCACTGTCACCCTCTCACGTACAGTCATCTTCCGATGACTCTCGGTTGTTGACCACGTTGACCACACCGTGCCGAGCGCACCTAGACTGGAACGACCCGGAGATGGGGAAGACGGGGCAGTGGAGTCATAGATGGAGAGGAGTGGGAAACTTCACTGGTTCGGGTGCGCGGCAGCATAGCCGCGGTGCCGCCCATGGGAGACAGGAGCAAGAAGAGAGGTTGAAGAAGGAGCATGGCTGTTGGATTAATATCCAACGGTCCAGCTGCTAGAATCATTTGTTGATTAAGTTGACAAAGCCGTGCGTACACGTCCGCTTAGTATTCCCACAAGTCAGTCACCAAATCTGACGGGTCCCGGCTGTCAACGGGATGAATAATTTTTTTTCTCAAAACAAGGAGGCACTTCCTTCCGTGCGTAGATACAGCCGGTGGGTCCCAGCTGTCAGGTGGAGAAATAATTTTTTTCGCAAAACAAGGAGGTCCCTCCTATAGCTGGTTCGAATCCAAACCTAGAATATGACTATATATGGTGCTATGCTACTCTACAAGTAATGAAATTGACATATCCAACGTTCGCTTCTCGTCTTCTCTACTTACTCTGCCTAGCATCAGAAGCTCTGGCCGCAGCAACCATGTCCGCTGGTTGCTCGTCCACCTGCTCTTCAGCAGGCAACAACCAGATATGCGCCAAGTCGCCACCCGTACCATTGCCTGTGGGTCTCATCACACCCCCGCCGGCACGCGCACCGCAGCCGATTGCTCATCGCAACCCGCTGCCATTGGTGTGGTGCCACTGCTGCAAATCACGCAGAGTCATTCGTCGCGTCTCAACCACAAGCCGCAACCCTGGCCGAGTCTTCTACAAATGCCCGAATCATGGGGTAATAATATTTTTAAGTGTTGTTCTGCTGCTTTCAGTTGCTGATTTTTTTAATAGTTTGGTTGATGATCTTCCAATTTGATTCGTGCAGAAAAGGGAAGATTCGTGTGATTTGTATTTCTGGGAAGTTGCTGATGTGGGGGAATGCAACTATGCTGATTATTTGGTTAGCCGAGGAATCCCAATACCAGCAGGTTGGGGTGTTGGAAAAGTAACTGAAGGAACAACAGAAGAGGAAGATGAAGAGCAGAAGGTTAAAGATGCAGTTCCTCTGATCATGGCCAAGCAACAGCTGCTGAACGGCCTTGACAGCAATGAGGAGATGAAAGAGCTGATGACGATAATGGGCAAAATCGATGTGCTCTGTAGGATGATTGTCTCTTTATTTGCAGTGTATGTAGCACTCGTGATGTATTCAGTGGCTACGACATGAGCACTTTGCTGAAACTAGTAATGAATGAAACCTGTGTAGCAGGCTGGGCATAGTGTTGTGAACATCTAATGATTTCTATTAATGGAAATCAGGGGTATCCCCTTTTGCTCATATAAATAAATAAATAGCAGAGGCCCTGTCGGGTCAGCTTTGTTCTCATTCGAAGACGTTGAGCAAATTGCAGTCCAACAGCAAACTATGTCATCAAATTCAAGTTTCACAGCCAAATATGAGTACAACTAAACAACAATGTCATCATGTTTTAGTTGTCATACAATCACCAAACACAAATCAGCATACATAACAAGTGATGTTCTCACAGCAAAATACTAAACAACATGTTCATCAGGTTTCAGTTGTCATAGCAAACACAATTTCACATAGTAGATAAAAAACGTCTTCTGACAGGCAAATATGACAAAAGCAATGTAATCATCATCCGCAGCAGCAACGTCAACATCTTCGCCATGTGTATCAGTCTGAATCGTAATTCCCCACGGTGTCATCTTTTTCTTCGTCCTCAACGTCCTCGAACGTTGGCTTCTTCTTGATCAACTCTTGTATGTCCACAGCACGACAGGCGATCTTTTCGCCGGCGTCCTTGACGTGATGGTTCTCAAAGATATTAGGAACATCTGTGTTATCTTGTACATCAGGAGCAGTGTAAGCATCATCTTGTTGTGCAACTTCATTAAAAGAATTCCTCTGCTAAAACCTTTGCAATACTCTCCAGTCATCGCTGCGTGCAAATGTGTCTTCCAAGAAAAATATCTGTGTTGCTTGATTTGCCAAAATAAAAGGCTCGTTGGTCTGGTACGCCGCCTTGACATTGATGGATTTGAAATAATCATCAGCTCTGGGTTTTGCGATCTTGGAAAACAGGTTATACCAACGACAGCACAACAGAACCACACACCGATGATCCTCGAAACTAGAGATATACTGCAACTGAACAATGTCTGTTATGTTAGCATACATTTCAATTATCTCTTGGTCATACGTATCCGTGCTCATGATGGCACTGTTATGTGTCTTCCTGCCTTCGTCTCGTGCAAGGGTGTTGTAGCGCACATCTCCAACAACGCAAGATTCATAATGTCTTACCCGAGTATCAGGACCCATTGCTAGTGAGTAAAGGGCATCATCAACTGCCTGCCCATCCTCCCGCATCTTCTTAACCTATGGTTAGAAAATAGACAAGCTGATCATCTTATGTACTCAATATATTAAAAAAACTGACAGTGCACTTCAAAAGCTTACATGGTTCTTGAACCATTTCGCAAATCCTGCCATAACCAGTTTGTCAATGTTTCTTGGATTTTGCGGCAGTAACTCCTCTTTGTAGATGCTGCACAACATAGTGATCGCGTCAAACATCTAAATATATAAGAATGTGCTGCAAGTTTAGTAGATTACGATGTATAAGCTGCAGTACTGCACTTACTTGATATAAGGTAGTATCTCAGGACAGTTATTCAACACATACCAAACCATTTTGTCCAAATCTTTAGGTTTGTCCTCTTGTCGACTCTTCCCTGTAACTCGAACAGAATAATCAAAAACATTGAGCCCGGGATTGTCTTCACCCACCTCTTTGCTAAGCTGATCAGCTGTTTCAATGTATTTTGAGCAGAATGTCAACGCTTCTGTAGCAATGTAGGCCTCTGCAATGGAACCCTCGGGTCTAGCTCTGTTCCTAACATAGCCCTTGAAAGTGCCTAGCCGCCTTTCAATAGGGTACATCCAGCCATACTGTACTGGACCTCTAAGTAGTGCCTCATCAGGTAGATGAACAGCCAAATGCACCATCACATCAAAGAAGGCTGGAGGATATATCTTCTCAAGGTCGCATAGGATAGTTGGTATCTTGTCTCTAAGACGCTCCAAAGCATCTATCCTGATATTCCTACTGCAGAGTTCCCTGAAGAATTGTCCCAACTCTGCAACTGCTCTGTATAAGTCAGGGCGGCCCAATCCTCTAAGGATAACAGGTAAAACCCTTTGAAGTAGGACGTGGCAGTCATGAGTTTTCAACCCTTGTACCTTGTTTCCATCTGCACTGACTCTCCTTTCAGGGTTGGAAGCAAATCCATGTGGGAATCTCACACGTGACAGGACCTCGCAGAATTCTTTTCTTTTTACCTTGTCCAAGACGTACACAGCTGGTGCCATATCCCGTGGTTTACCTTCATCTTGCACCTGCAAATCCTTTCTGATACCCAGGTGTGTCAAATCAATCCTAGATTTTAAGGTATCTTTCGTCTTGCCTTCAATATTAAGAAGTGTGCCGATAATGCTGTCACATATATTTTTCTCGATGTGCATCACATCAAGATTATGCCGCAGATCCAAATCTTTCCAATACTCCAAGTCCCACAAAGTGGACCTGCGGGTAAACAATAATCTCTCTTCCACCCTGCCACGCTTCCTTTTCCCGCTAGCATTACCAGGATGGTTTCCTGGTGTAATATGCCTGACCTTCTCTATTTCCACTTGCAACTCATCGGCGGTGAGCCTCTTTGGCGCATCACGGTTTTCATGCTTTGCATTGAACACATGTCTTCGGTATTTTCTAGGATGCGACTTGTCCTTGGCAAGGAAACGGCGGTGTCCAATGTAAGAGATCTTGCTAAGTATTGCGTATAACAGCGGATTCCTGCCACAGCGAACACATGCATTGTAACCATGTGTCGTTCACCCTGACATAGTGCCCAAAGCCGGATAATCATGGATGCACCAAATTATAACAACACGCAGAAAGAAATCAGCTGGTGGGCTGCTATATAGGTCTTCCATAGCTGTTGAAGTTCCTCCACAAGAGGCTCCATGAACAAATCAAAATCCTTTCCAGGACTTTTTGGACCTGGGATGAGCAAGGCCATCATGTAGTTTGATTCTTTGGTGCAGACATTTGGAGGCATGTTGTAAGGGATAGCAAGCACTGGCCACATGCTATATGTGGCGCCCTAGTGGCCAAATGGGTTAAATCCATCTGAAGCTAAGGCAAGTCTAATGTGTCTTGGGTCAGCAGCAAACTCTTTGTGTTTATCATTGAAGCTTTTCCACTCACTACCATGAGATGGATGGCTCATTACATTCTGATCTCTGTACTCCCGGTTCCTAGAATGCCACAGTACATCCTCTCTTGTTTCAGCATCATGAAACAACCTCTGCAATCTTGGTATAATTGGAAAATGTCTCAGAACATTATGAGAAATCCTCTTCACAACATCGCCATCTTTCCATCTTGATGATTTGCATTTCGGGCATTCACTTAAGTTGGCATAATCCTTCCGGAATAGAACACAATTATTCTTACAAACATGGATCATATCATATCCAATTCCAACTGCACGAAGGAAATTCTTCATTTTACTGTAGGTGTGTGGCAGCTCAGACGCATCTGGGAAAGATTCGCGGAAAGCAGCCAACATCGCATCGAATGATTTGTTGGTCATCCGCTCAGATGTCTTCACCTGAAGAAAGGTGACCATAGCTGAGAATACTGACAGCTTATTTCCTGGGGTGACAGCAACGTTGCATTGTTCCAACATGCGGGCCCACCGTTTTTCTTCTGCAGGTGAAAGTTCACGGAATGCACGAGCATTTCGTAGCATTGTTTCAATGTTGGTCAAACTCACTGGCTCCGCCACCACCACCTCCTCCTCCTCTTCCACCTGAGCATCAGGCAGATCAAGATGGTGATCTGCTGCTTCCACGTAGTCAATAACATTGACGTTCACAGCTTCACCATGATGAACCCACCTAGTATATGTGACCGACATCCCATACAAGTGTAGATGATTTTGCACAGTTGACTGGGGTCTTGTAACTGAATTCATACAACTGCTACACGGGCAGAGCACATCTGATTTCGGACCACCGTACTCAGCTCTGATAAAGTTCATGAAGTTTTCAACCCCCTCGACATATGCAGCGGAGAATCTTCGAGCAGAAGTTATCCAAGTCATGTCCATCTGTTAGACATACAAATTAGTTCTTCTACTAGATATTACAGGAAAAACATATATGCTTTTTTATGAAGTCCAGAAAAAAATACCTAGGTCGATGTCTAAAGCTATGGCAAGATATTTGGACGAGCAGATCTAAGTAACGAAATATATGTAAAGCTAATTCAGCAAACAGATTTGAGTGCCAAATTATGGCAGGCTGTTTCAGCAGTCAATGAGGCCGAGCACACAGCCATCGAACTATCGAAGGCCATCGCAGCAACAAAGATCGAGTATAAAACGGTGTAGAGCTATTTCACCTAACAGATTGGCTACTAGACCATGGCAATCTACGTCACAATAAATATATGGCAGGATATTTTAGCAACTAATCGGCCTTGGCATGCCATCTCAGCTAAGCAGATTGAGTGCAGAACAGGGCAAGGAAGCTTCTTAAGCAGAGCATATTGACAGTAAACTACTTCGGCAAACAGTGAGATTAACAGCGTCTATCAGCTAACATTCAGCGCTACACCGACATGAACGGGGCCTCAGTCTAGAATGCGCGTACCGTGGGAGAAGCTGACCGCCGTGCGTCTCCACACGAACGTCGCCAGCGGTGGCGGCGCTGACCGCCGTGCGCCTCCACAAGAACGTAGCCAGAGGTGGCGGCGCGGCTAGAGGACGGCAGTCTACGAGAGCGTACTGTGGGAGCGAGAGGATCGCCGAACCGCGGCGCCGACGTATCGGCGCGGCGGGGAGGGCGGCTTTGGCAGAGCGAATGGAGTGGAGGGGGACAGGGGGAGGGGGTTTGGGGAATATTATTGGCTAGTTGGCCGAAGGGCGGTTGAATCGGATTTGGGGGAATTTTTGGTGTGGGGGGGGGGGGGATTTTCGCGCGGTGGGCGGGGGGAGTTTGGCGCATGGTCGGTTTCTCCAAGTGCAGTCCCACGTGTCAGTGAAGAGGCAAGCCGAAGCGCGTTCCGTTTGCGTGAGCCGTGTGTAGGACCGAACGTGTGTGGGGTGCAATGCGACCGCGACAGGAGTGCTGTGAGTGTACCGCCTTTTTTCCTTTTAAACTAGGTGCTTCGCCCCCTCAAAAAAAATTTTTGTTGCTTCGCGCGATCCATCGATACTACTACTAGTAATCCGGTAATCCCGACTAAAACGGCGCGGCCGGGTCTTTTCCCGCGCGATATGCTGGGAGGTTGGCTTAGTTGGGTTTTTTAGGACGAGTAATGCTACACCTACGTAATCCCAGTTACGTAATTAACGTAATGTGAAACGTGTGAGCTGTTGATTGTAGATTGGGGGAGGGAGGGGCCCACCACCATGAAAATCAGGGGAGGAGAGAGAGAGGCAATTTACGTTAACCCTTTCGTAGGTTCCCGTAGATGTAGAAAGATGTGAAATGCGTGAATGTGTAGTGGACGTACTATTGGAGTGCCTAAGATAATTTGTGTATGTATAGACCCTATGTGTTTATTTTACTTCGCATGTTAGATTTGTCTCGGTTCAATAAAAAGCAGAGTTGGTGATGATGGTGTGCCTGTCATCCTGCAATATAGGCCGTCCGATCTATATCTAACGGATAGGAAGGAAACTATGACAATTTACCCGCACTCCTCTCCACATTTGCAGATAAGGCTTTCCCTCGTTCATCCTTTTCTCCCACAAGATCTTGATCTTCCGTGCAACGCACGGGCATCTTGCTAGTACTCCTACAATATGTATATTATTGTGAAAGTTCATATACACCGGCCGAGATTAATGCAAACACGGCAGATTTTCATTACATTTCGAACTTTTATAGGACAGAAAAATAAAAGAAACCCGACCCTAAACCTATTCTACGGCGGCGACCGACGTCCTCCATCTGCGATCTCTATGTACGGGGGCGGGGTTCAAGACCCGTGAAGTGAAGGTGCGGTCTCCGGCGAGGAAGAGTAGAACACGGGATACGGACCGGCCAGTTGGCACACCATGCCCTGCCGCCTCCCATGCCCTACTCATCCTCGGAGGAGTCCCCGACCTCAGCGGTGCCGGACGTTGGACGGCGGCAAGTAGGACGCGTGGCTGACGGTGCTCCCGTCGTCGGCCGCCAGCGTGGCCACCGCTTGTGCGGTCGCGTCCGCGTCCGGCTACGCCGCTATTGCGTCGCGAGAGGCGACTTGAGCGAGGGCGGCGACCTCGAGCTTCATCCCCGAAGACAAGCTCTCCCGCAGAGCGTTCGCACTTGCGGTCATGGCGGATGTGGTGCCAGGTAGGAGGACGATGCGCTATGGTGTGGAGGTTAGCTGGGCGTTGCCGCTTTAAGTAGCGCATTCCGGTGAGGCCAAGCGTCCGGGTGCGTCATTAAGTCGCCGGAGTTGGTTCCTCGGGCACCGAGCCTCTTAACGACGACATACGAACGGACGGCATGAATGCGGGCAGCTGGCGCCGGCTGGGAACGCACCGCGCGACGGCGCGAGGGACGAGGGTTTTGGTGTGCCAGGGTAGTCAGCTGCGGTCGTGGCAACGTTGGAGATGCCCTTTGCTCACATGCGATCCCCGCATGTCATTGAAAAAGCAAGACGACCCGGCATGGTCTCAGGTCCAGAGGATGCAGTTGGCCGCGCTACACCACTCCGCGGACGCGTCGCGGCGCCCCGTGCATCCTCGACGAGCCGGGTGTTGGGGTGTGTTTGGATTGTGGCCAAAGTGCACCTTACCAAAATTTTGGTCATGACCCAAAGATTGGTCTTTGTTTGGATGGTTGCCATTTTTTTGGCATGCCAATGAACTCTAGCCAACTCTAGTTCATTTTTCTTGCCAATGTCGGCCAAATCATGGGCAACCAATACCTCAACCAAAATTTTGGTCATGACCCAAAGATTGGTCTTTGTTTGGATGGTTGCCATTTCTTTGGCATGCCAATGAACTCTAGCCAACTCTAGTTCATTTTTCTTGCCAATGTCGGCCAAATCATGGGCAACCAATACCTCAACCAAAATTTTGGCTACCCAATGCTTTGATGGGGCAACCTTGGGCACAAACCAAACATACCGTTGGTCGTGCCACAGCACTAACGCCACCCTCGGCACACTGAAACCGACCGTGTCTAGCGACGATATGAGCGTGTCGCTCACCGCGGTCGCCGTGTCCAGAGGCGGTGCTGGAGCTGCGCCCCGTTGTTGGCCCCAACGACCCACATGAACGGTTGTCGGTGGCGAGGAGGTCGTGGGCCAGCTCCTCCATTGGACTAGTCTGCGCTACGTCGTCCCGACGGGTGTGCCCCACATGTCGGTTTCCCTGTTTTCCCGGCCATATTCGAGCGTCAGTGCTCCGCGTTGCGCATTAGGCCTTTCACTATGTAGGCCAAGCGAGACAACTTATTGTTTATTTGAGCCGTTCAAGTATAATCATGTGGCGTTTGCTTATTTCTCATTCCTCTCCAACCCTCTTCTCCATCGATCATGTCGCCCTCCAGTCGAGTCCATCCTCCCGCATGCCTCATTTGAACATTCCGCCGAGTATCATTCGCATGTACCCACCCTAGTCCTCTTTCAATAGATCTCCGGACCCCGAGATGAAATCGAGAGGGAACGAGTGGGGGCACGTGATACCTAAGGCGGATTCAAAATTTTGAACCGGTGATCATAGCATCCGCAAATCATATATAAAGGGTATTCAATGTTCGTTTCGTTTTTGAACGTACAATATACTCCCCCTATCCTTTCTAGTTTACATATAAGTTTTATGTGTAGTCAAAGTATCTCTACTTTGATCAAAAAGGTATCAACATTCAACAACGCCCAATCAATATTGTTAGATTCGTACGTACTCCTAGATTTGTACTCGAGATGGTTTCCAATTTGACTATTGACAAGATTAATAGTACATGAGATGTATAATGTGAAAATTATATCATTGGAAACTCCTTTCACATACGAATTTGACCGTATGCTTTGTGTAAGTTGCATGTCATATATTATTACTCTAACATTTGGTCAAAGTTAGCCTCGAAAAACGCATTAGACCCTGTATGCTTTGTGTAAGTTGCATGTCATATATTATTACTCTAACATTTGTGTAAGTTGCATGTCATATATTATTACTCTAACATTTGGTCAAAGTAGTATAGTGGAAGTGGATCCTCTGACGTAGGTATCCCTGCCTTACCCTCCCTTTCGGTCACTTACTGGCGGACCCCATGCTTGCTAGGCCCCGCATGTCAGTTACTCAATGGGTTCGGCCACGTCAGGGGATCCTCATCCGTAGTATACTCCCTCTGTTTTTATTTACTCCGCATAAAACGGAGGGAGTGGTGGTATAATAAATGACGCGGGCGGGGGAGGGGGAGGGACGTCGGTTTGCTCTCAACTGCGGTCCCACAAGCGAGCGAAAACGCAAGACGAAGCGCGTTCCATTCGGTGAGCGACGTGGAGGGTCCAGCTTGCCGGGATGCAACGCGAACGCGACAAGAGCGATGTACAGTCAAAACCGATTGACCGGTCGTCACCGGAACCACTATTCACACCAGAACCTTCGCTGCTCGGCCTACGCCAGCCACTGCCCTAAAACCACACCAAATCTCCAGCCCATTCCCCCACCTTTCAATCCCCTAGCCCGCATCAAGCGTCCCCTAGTTCGCCGGAAAGCCATGGTGTGCCGCAAGATCACTTACTACAAGATGCTGACGCCGGAGCGCCGCGCAGAAATCGCGGTGGCGGTCGGCGCGACAGACCTCCGTTCCCAAGCTTGCTTTGCGGCGGGCCAATCCCGGAGTTCTTTGGAGCCAAGCTACGAGGAGGAGGAAGCCGATCCAATGTTCATGGCGGTGGTCGCGGTGCAGAAGGCCCCCGATGGGTATGAGACGAGGGACGTCGACTTCGTGCCGGCGTCCGAGTCCCCCATGGTGCAGGCGGACCAGCGGTTCAACATGGCGATACTAAAGGAGGACCGGGAGGCAGAGGCTCAACTCGACATGGAGCGCGCGCATGCCGCTGCCATCGAGGCCCTCCTGCAGGCGGAACCGGACGTCCTGGACTTGAACCGGGCGGAAGAGGCTCGACTCGACGCAGAGCGCGCGGATGCCGCTCTCATCGACGCCCTCCTGCAGGCGGAACCGGACGTCCTGGACTTGAACCGGGCGGCGGAGGCTCGACTCGACGCGGAGCGCGCAGATGCCGCTGCCATCGAGGCCCTCCTGCAGGCGGAACCGGACGTCCTCGACTTGAACCGAGCTGTGCTCTCGTCCGTGCAGAGCGCCCGCACGCTCCGCTTGAACGAGTAGCTGGAGGCCGAGGACAACCACGGTGCGGAGACACACGTCGGCAGCGACGGCTGGTTCGCGCCGGCAGCCAAAGACGACGAGGCCGTCTCTTTCCGCGAGCAGTGATAGTTTTTCTTTATGTTGTTGTTTTTATGGATCTTTTGCTGTGTAAAAACATATATTTGTTATGCAAGTCGCCTGACTTGGGTCAGTCTACCATTTCAGGCGGTTGGATGAATATCCTACGTCTCCTAACCCTTCTTTCCTTCTTCCTCACCTCTTCTTCTTCCCCAACAGACCACCGCACGGGCCGTACGGATACTCCCCAACATGCGGTTGGATAAACATACTCTATGAACTAAAATTATGTGTCAGCGATAGGATGGCTGAGTTTGGTTTGTTCACATGCGACAGCACGTGTCAGTGAGGGTGCGTTCCCTTGGTTGGGTTTGCGGCGTGCAGGAGCGACTGTGTGAGGGTGCGGTGCGACCGCGGCGTGCAGGAGCGACCGTGTGAGGGTGCGGTGCGACCGCGACAGCCGTGCGCAAGTGTACCTCCTTCTCATTTTGAAAACTTTAGGCAAGCTTGGCAAAAATGTGTGGCGAAGTTTGGCAATGCAAGGCCTAGACCCAAACAGGATAAGTACGTACGTACTAGGAGTACTAGTGTTAAAAAAGAAAGGCGGGGTTTTCCTTCGCGGGATTTAATCGATACAAATCCTCGTTTCACGTGTCAATTAATGCGTATTTTTTTCTCCAAAGACCAAAGAGCTAACCATCTCACTCCTCATCGCTTGATTAATGCAGCGCCATGCAAACCAACCTTCTCACTTCCGCATGCATGCAGGGGATATTAATGTCCTTGGTTGCTAACCCCATCAATTTTGCCTCGATTAGTGTTAGTGGCCCTTTGCAAATTGTAATTTTGATATACTGGCCTTGTGTACAAAAAAATGGAGGTAGTAACTATATTTGACTTCCTTCCCCATTGCGGTGACGTCGACGATATCTTTTTTTGGTGGTTTGGCGAAGTGCGTTCGACGGAGAACACCATTGAGGGAGACCACGGTAAGTCGTTCGCAAGTGCCGCCTGCAAGCCGAGACAACCGCCTTATTTGCATCCAGGAAGTCCTTTACTAGTACTACTAGGAGTACTAGTGCGGTGAGATGGTTTCTCGAAGAAGACGATGGAGAAGCGGAGTCAGCGAAGAGTGAAATGATGGTTGCTTCGTCCGTGCTTTTGTGATTTGACGCCTCACTGCTTTGTGATTTGTGATAGAAGGGACAGGGGAGTAGACTCTGTGCTCTATACTGTACTACATGCGTCCAAGCATGGGAGAAAGAGGAGAGACGTTGCATTTTTCTATTCCTTCAATCAATCAATCAGGGAGCTTCGGTTCCATCTTTTTGGCTTTGGCAACACCGTCCACAATGGTTCCCACGATGCCAAAAGCTATTTTCACATTTGGCTACACATTGTGGATGCCCTTAACCGTACCACTTGGTTTTGCTCCTGTGTGCTATCTATACAAATCTCAATTATATTGATCTAAAAAATTATAGAATCAAGATTAGTAAAAAGGAGGTGATTTTGCCGCGCGGATGGCGGGGGAGGTTTCTTATTTGAGCAATGCTACATCCACGTAATGGTTTACGTAAAGTTACGAACTGATGTGATGTGGGACTATTTGATTGGATTAAAGGAGAGGATTAGGCCCACCCCACCTGAAAATCAGGGGGGCATATATAGATTAGATGGAAAGTATACGTAGCAGCTACGTAGCCCTTTGTAAGTCTAGGATTAGGCTTCTTATTTTCGGAGGACGTTGTCCTGGCGGTTTGCTAACATGCGGTCCCACGTGTCAGTGCTTTACCAAGCCGATCCGCGTCCCACATGAGGCAGAACAACGGCAGAAGCAACACGTGGTTAAGTTGAAGAAGATGAGGGAGAAGCGGATTCAGCAACGAGTGAAATGATGGTTGCTTCGTCCCTCCAACTTAACTGCGGGAAAGGTGCAGCTTGTGATTTGACGCCTCATTGCTCATTACTACGCCGGCGCCATGACTGGGGTGCTTCACCCCGGCTGCTCTGCACTGTATTCCGGTATGGCACGTGGACCCGGTAGCTTGATGTCCCACATGTCGGCGAAAGGGACTAGAAGATTTATGAAAGCGAGCGCTCCACTCTTACGACGGAGGAGTAGACGACACGACGGCCCAGTGAACTGTCACTTGTAGTACTGTATAGTACTATAGTTTTGCTGTTTCGCACGATCCATCGATACAAACCCGATTAAACAGGAAAGGGCGGGATTTTTCCCGCGCGGTAGATGATACTGGCCATACATTTCAAAGGCAATTTTAATGTATGCAAACTGAATAATTATAAGTAACAATATGATATCTAGTAAAACTAAAAACACATATGATTTATTGTGTTAGAGTGTAGTAGTAGTGCTGTATTGCATAGTTGTTAGATGTAACATGCGAGAACGTGTAGAGATGTAGTTTTGGAGGGCCTACAGAGAGAAAAGCGTAATACGGTCACCGAACTTCAGAATAAGCTGATTACGGTCACTATATACGTTTTGCGGTGATTATACGGTCACTTGCTCACAGTTCAGCATCGGATTGCACTCTGTTGACCGGCCAAATAGTCTGTGTGGCGCCATGTTGACTAGTTAAATTGACCACGTTCCTTGTGGGTCCCACCTGTCAGTTCGCATAGGCAAAAGGTCAGATAAACACAAATTTACGCAGGCGCGACAAGGCTCCAACCCGTGCGCGGGAATCACCTGGTTGTGTATGTGTCTGTCAGGGCCTGATGTGTGCGCATGCACGTGTAGGTTGAGCACTTGAGCGTGAGAGTGTGTGTTGGTCGTGTGGTGTACTGGTGTGTGCATGCATGCGTGCGTGTGCGTGTGAGTGTTGCGTGCGTGCGTGGCTGCGTGTGTACGTGTGAGTGTTGCGTGCGTGCGTGGGTGCATGTGTTTGTGTGAGTGTTGCGTGGATGCAGTTCGTGTGCATGCGTGCGTGTGTGTATAATCACCACACCAGCTCCTGTGTGTTAAAACAGACGGCTCAGCATACCAATACAAGGCCACCTTGTCCGCTGTGCCCGCGGTCATGACTTCGAACCACCGTCCAAATATTTTTTTGTCGTTTGTTTTCATTCTTACTAGCAAGATGCCCGTGCGTTGCACGTAACATCAAGATGCATTTGTATGACTTGTTTATCTTGTGAGAGAAAAGGATGAACGAGGGAAGGCCTTATTTGCAAATGTGGAGAGGTGTGTGGGTACCTTTTTGCAAAATTGCCATAGTTTCTTTCCTATCCGTCAGATATAAATCGGACGGCCTATATTGCAGGATGGCAGGCACACCATCATCACCAACTCTGTTTTTATAAGAGTGTATTTTATGTATTTTATAAGAGTGTAGATGTAGAGTAGATACAAGTCGACAGGTGGGCACGATGGTAGTGAGATAATGTGATGCAACACTAGAGGTGCCACGTGGAGCGTTTAACTGGTCAACTAGTCATGTCATGAGCAAATACAGAGTTGTACGGTGAGCCCGTGACTGTATAATAACCACTAAACGTAAATGGTGACCGTAATGAGTGGATTCTGAAGTCCAATGTACGTATCGTGCTTTCGCTTCAAATACAATGATCGTCATTGCATATATCGCGAGAGAAAGATGAAACATGCGTGAATTTTCTGGGGGCTTACTTTTAGAGGACCTGGAGATAGTTTTGTGTGCATACGTGAAAGGGGCGTACAGGGGGGTATGCGATGGAGAGAGAGATGCTCTTCGTTTCTCTTTATTATGACTAACTTTGTATATAGTATAAAAATATACAAATTCACAGTGCGGAATAAATATCATTGTGGGCACCATGCAATGCAAATTAGCGTTCGTACTCCTCCATATAACTTTGTAATGTTGTATATATGTAGAAACTCTAAAATAATTTTTTGGCCACACTTTATTCAAAAGGAATGTTGTATGCGAAATAAACGTGAAGAGAGGGCTTTTTAGATCAATGGGGTACGTGATGTAACATGTGTGAATGTGTAGTTGATGCATTTGGCGGGGCCTAGAGAGGTATGTGTGTGTATTACGTATTCGAGAGAGGCATGGATAGAGGGGCCGACGGGGGGGGGCGTGGGAGAGATAGCACGAGAAATGAGAGTGGTCTAGAGAGAGAGAGACGAATATGACGTCACGACAAGAGATTCCATTCCCTTGAGTGTGTATATGCAAGGGGGGAGGGAATAGAGGCACCAGGAGAAATTTTCTGTGTGTGTGGTGTTTGTGTTGGTATGTGTGGGTGTGAGAAGATAATGAGACGTGGGGGCAGAGGGTGTGTCACCGCGTGAGGTCCGGTGGGTCGAGGTGAGGCCCTTCGTTCGGTTCCGTCCTGCGCCACATTGGTCGGCCCGTGACGCATTTAGGAAGACCCATGGATGACTAGTCGTACAAGACAAAGATAGCAGAATTGTGAAGGACTCTGTGTCCACTGACAAAGCCGGCTAGGATTTGTAACCCTAGGTTCTCGGACTAAGGTAACCCCTTTATCTCTGATATTACTATTCATCCAACCTAACTTTAAGGGGCATCCTACAGAATGCTCTGCTAGAATCATACTCGTCGATTAGGAAGAGAGGTGTGAGACAATGCGTGAGAGACAGGCGTAAAGATAATGTGCGTACATGAGACACGTAGGCAGGTCCATGTATATAGAAAGGGTCGATGAGGATTGTGCGTGTGTATGTTTGCGAGAGGAAGAGTGCTTGTGATAAAGGTTAGTGAAAACAGTTGTAAATGGTTACGAGAGGGAGGGAGGGTTATATCTAGAGCATGTGTGCGAGAAAGACACCTCGGGAGAGAGTGTGTGAGCATGTGTGAGAGACCACCGATGGAGAGTGAAACTACACGTAAAAGACTGCTCTACACATTGATTAAAGATATAAATTGTATCCAAATATTAGGATGGGATCATGATATTTGCAATTCGCGTAAGGAGCGGCCATTGATCCATCAGACATCTAGATTCTATCGAATTTGAGCATGTCTATGTTATTATTCGACACAATTGATCCACATAGTTAGTATTTTGAACTCCAGACAATGCATCGCTTTAGCAATCGAATATAAACGTGAGTATAGTTCATGTCGTGTGTGTAAAGCACATTATACATACGAAAGTTACACAATGGACATTATAAATAGCTACCTATGAACTAGCATACATTTGAAATCAACTTAAGGTGCTTTAAAAAAATCGAATTCAACATGAAGTCCATTCAATTATTTGAATTTGATATCATGGCATTTGTAAACCATACCTAAATTATGGGGGCACCAATCTTTGCTCTGATTTTGTACATAATAGCATATGTAGTCGTGTACAAAATAGATTCAAATTTAGCTCCTCCATTCCAAAATAATCGTAGTTATAGGATTTTCAAGTGTCAAAATTTCAAAAAGAAGCGGATAATTTAATGAGGTTTTCAAACATACAAGGTCAAATATAACGTTGTCTATTTAGGTCAATCCTCATAGTTCAAGAGTACTCTAAACGTGAATGCTTGTGTTTCAAAATTTCGAACGAAGCGCCAAAAGAGCCTCTACTCGCCCGAAACCGCGTGAGACCAATGTTTGGTAGTACAAGGAAATTACTTTTCTAATAACTCCGACCCGTGAAACCTACCGGCCCGACGTCCAAAGGTCTAAACCGGGGTAGGTTTGTAGCTTCATCTAGACGCCACGCAACCGCATCCGAAAAACATTCATACACAATGGCCGCCTAAGCACACATGCGCGCGGCCGAAATCGCTCCCGCCCACTATTTGGGACACCTGGGATTACCATCCTACCCCCGACCCGCAGTAGGTCCGAAATTTAAGAGGGGGGCAAAGTTTGTACTTTCCCCAAATTTCAAACAAGCGCGTCCCATCTTCTGTTCAAAAAAGCCAAAAACAAGCGCGTCCCAGACCGAAACATGGTTCCCCCCACCCGTCCGATTCCCCATTCGTACTCCGTGGGCGCCAAAACTACCTCTCCACCAGCCGCGAAACCCCGGCGTCCTCCGTCCGCCACCCCATCCCACCCATCAACCGCCGCCCTCCTCCATCACGCCGGAGCCGATACCCCGACGTCGTCGTCCACCGCAACCTCAACCGCAACGCCCTCCACGGCTAGTAGTTGAAGCCGAGGCCGAGCCGTCCGTACCCGAGCCAGTTCAACCACGCCGTCCTGCGCCTCACCGCTGCCGCTCCAACTTCGCCACCCTCCACCGCACCGGAGCTGTTCCTGCTACGCCGTCCTTCGCCGCCTCGGATCTGCTTCCCCTCCGCCGACATACGGCCACGGCAACACAGTCAACAATTTGGCCATGGGTTCGTCCAAGCCTGCACCCTCCAGAACATCGGTTTCCCCGGTAAAAAGAAGAAGATCGGCGCGACATGTGGAGGTGACCACACCGGCAACCGAAAAAGGTACTCCTCTTCCCTTATTCGTGCAAATCTTACGTCTCTGCTTGCACGGTATTCATCCCACAGAAGACACTAGTTGACCGCTTCTTCTTGATACTAGATGTTCCTAGTAACTCGCGATGCACAAGGTTTCTCCTCATATACTATTTCACCTTAGCTAGAGGTCCGTCGCCCCCCTGAATTTCAATTTCTGGCCAGTTGATTCCCAATTAACGGAAGCATTCCCCGGCGTAACAGGCGCTAGTACGCCTATTACGCCGGGGAAGCAGCGCCTTGGTGTTTATCTTAGGGGCGTGTGCGGCCTAGAGCTACTGGCGCCCGATCTGGAGGTCGGCCGGGATTAAAGGGATGGCCTGGGGGCGCTGCCAAGCACGGCGGTGGTGTGAGGTCGATGGGAGGGCGGGGCGGCGGAGGCAGGGGTCTGGGCCGGTGGTCGCTGGCGGTTCGAGAAAGATCGTCAACAGTGACTGGCGGGAGGTAGACGAAGGCCATCTGCCCGTTCCTTATAGATCGGACGGTTCATTAAAAAAATCGACTGACCTATTTATTTTCAGTCGACTGTTATCTTAGATATGACCACATGTGGTGGTGTGCTGGAGGAGTACCTGCATTTCCTGTGCTCATATATTACAAAATCATACGGAGTAGAATCTAATTTTGTTTGCCATGCAATGTTGTAGAGCTATCATATGTCTCCTGTCATTTATTTTTCAGCCACCTGCTATCTGCTACTTTTACAGTGCACTAGTTCTGCACACACTTCACCCTTACTCTCACTATTGTGTTTTTATGCAAGGGTATTTCAGACTCTGCTGCCATGAGAGAAGCCAAAAAGAAAAGAGAGAAGTCGCTCCAGCTTCGTGTGCGGGTAGGCAAGACACGTTACAGCGCTATAAAGGGTGCAGTGTCAGCAGATGGAGACGGTAAACGTAGCTCTGGAGTTGATGACCTCGCTCGCAATGAACCACCATCCCAGGTGCTTGCTTTAACTTCGCGGTGTCATATGTGGTTGCATGTTCCATATGGTGTCTAGCTTGTATTCGAAAGGCCGAAGTCGGTAAGATAAGGAAAGATATTTTTTTACATGAACCACCATCCCGTGAGCACCAGAAGACAAATAGCTAGTCAGGGCACTGGCCGAGCCAGTGACAAGCCCAGCAAAGATAGGCATCACCTGGAAGCCAACTAAAAAGCTGCGATGGTGGCGAAGCAGCCCGCCTCCCACCAGGCTCTCAGGTCCTAGATGATCATGCTCACCACTCCAGCCGGATGTCTAGCTTGTATTGCTTCCAATTTGGTTAAATTGCATCTGCTTAGCTTACACATTATACCTTTGAATATGACATGCCTTTCTGTTTTTGGTACATACTAGTACATCTGTGTATTAACCATGTTCTTACATCAAACTAATGTTCTTGTGTATCCCTCATCAACCACTTATGACCTGGCAGGCAGGCAAGGGGACTACTCCTCATTTAAAGAATGCAGCGTCAGCCTCCCGACATGATTCTCAAGAAACAGAAATGCTAGATGAAGATAGTGAACGTAGCTCTGTAGTTGATTACAGCATTTCCCCTACACTAGCATCGCAGGTGCTTGCTCTAACTTGGCAGCGTGATATGTGGTTGCATGTTGCATATGGTGTCTAGATTGTAATTCTTCCAATCTAGTTAAACTGCATGTGCTAGTCTTCTTAGCTTATACATTATACCTGTTAATGTGACATGCCTTCCTGTATTTAGTACATAGTACATCTGTCTATTAAGCATGTCCTTACATAAAACTATTGTTTTTTTGTATCCTGCATCAATCAACATGACGAGACACCTTTAGTATATGCAGTGCGATATTAGTTGCATCTTTCATATGATTTATAGCATGCGCTGCTTCTAATTTGTTGAAATTCCATTTATGATGGGACGCTTTTAACTTGGCAGAGTCATATTGGTTGCATCTTTCATGTGGTGTCTAGCTTGCATTGCTTCTTATTTGCTGGAATGGTTTCTGCTTAGTTTACACAAACAGTTGTGAACATGCCATGTCGTCCTGTTTTTCGTACATATTCCATCCTGGTATCATGTGTTTGCCTTACATCAAAGTAGTGATTGTCAGTATCATGCATGAATGAGTTCTGAAGAGAGAATTTTATTGCTTTTTCTTGTCGGTTTTACTTGACAATTCAAAATCAATAAAGCGGAAGGAAGTTAGCAAGGCAGCGGATAAAGGTGCTCCTTCCGAACGGAGGGCCTCTACAGTTTCTACTCCTCCACACCCCCAAGATGATTTCCAAGACAACACATGCATAGACACTCAACAAAGCTGTGTTTATGATGAGCACGTCTCCCCTAGTGCAGCATCACCGGTGCTCCCTCTAACTTGGCACTGTTATATGTGGTTGCATGTTATGTGTGATGTCTAGCTTGTATTGCTTCTAATTTTGTTGAATTCCATCTGCTTACTTTACACATTATACTTGAATAAGACACGTGTTCCTGTTTCTAGAACATACAATATCTGTCTATCACACCATGTTCTTACATCAAATTACTACTGTTGTGTAACCTGCAACAATCACTTATCATAAGACACGTTTGACTTCGGAGTGTGATATAGGTTACATCTCACATTCTTTTCTAGCTTGTACTACTAATTTGTTGAAATGGCACTTATGACGAGACAGTTTTAACTTGGTAGAGTGATATTCGTTGCATCTTTCATATGGTGTCTAGCTTTCATTGCTTCTAATTTGTTGAAATGCCTTCTCCTTAGTTTACACATCATAAGCTGTGAATATGCAATGCTGTGAATATGCAATGGCACTAATGACGAGAGACCTCTAACATGGTAGTGTGATGTTGTTTGCATCTTGCATATGATTTATTTCTTGTACTGCTTCACATTTGTTTAAACGCCATTTATGATGAGACACTGTTAACTTGGCAGAGCGATATTTGTAGCATCTTTCATATGGTGTCTACCTTCCATTGCATTGCTTCTAATTTGGTGAAATGTCTTCTTCTTAGTTTACACATCATAGTTCTGGTTATCTCTTCCATCCTATTTTTCATACATATTACATCCTCCTATCATGTGGTTGTCTAACATCAAAGTTCAGTTCGTCTGCATCACGCATCAATTTGTTCTGAAGAACTAAAGAACTAAATTGTTATTCTTTTTCTTGTCGGCTTGACTTAACATGGCACAAAGAAAGTGGAAGAAACACAGAATGGCAGGGAATGAGAAGCGGATGAATCCTGCAGATTCTGCTGGTACTGATGGTGCAATAGAAGGTCAAAGTCCAGCGGAAAATTCTACAAACACGGCATCCCATGCTACATGAGTTGCAAAAAAAGCCAAACAGAAACAAATAGCTGCCACCAAACAAGCAGAGACAGCCCTAGTTCTTGCAACACCTACCATAGTACTACCAGCTGCACGACTTACTCGTGCATCAACTGAGCTAGCAGCATGTTCCCAAGCTCCCTTGCCACCTGACACTACTTCCCAAGCACTCTTGACTCAAGACGAGTTGGCAATATCAGATGAACCTTGTGAGCTTCAACAGCAAGAAGGTAGTTGCTGGAGTCAAGTTACAATTGCATGCTTCTTTATATGTAGTCTCACAGTTTGATGTACACTAACACTTCCTATGTTCGTTGTTGGACTAGCACCTAGTCGCAACAGGAAACAAACATCAGGGATAATGCTCGATAGGTTAACAAAATCTAGAGGTGGAAGAATGGAGATCCGTATTGAGGCAGGTTTAAAAAGGCCACGTGATGCTAAAGAGTCAGCCAAGTTAGTATCAGAGGTAGCGGTTGCCGTTAGGTGTCATGTACGTATCCTCCCAACATGGATTCAGTACAGGAATGACAAAGACGAAACCCAGTTCAACACCTTCCTCGACCATTTATCTGTAAGTATGGTCATGTATGGAAACTAGTAATATCGTCTTGCTCTGTCCCATACTTTCTGGGTTGCTGATAATGAGACTCCCATAATTTTCAACAGATGAGGTTCAAGTTGGATAGCCAAGATGATGCAACCAGACAAGCTTGCACCAATGTTTTCAAGTCTGCTCTGCGACAGTATCGGTATAACTTGAGGAAAACTCACTTTGAAGGCAAGGCTAACAGTGAACTTTCCCAAACATCTCCAGTGGAAAATATATCGGATGAAGACTGGAGGGGCCTTGTTAAACACTGTTCTGATCCGAAGTATCAGGTACATTATATATATGTGATCAGATCACATGTTGAAGTCCTATTTACGCATGTGCCACACAAATCTATCTTCTTGTAGGTGAACTGTTCAAAGAACAAGGCCAACCGTATGAAAGTGAAATTCCAACAGACGACAGGATCTCGTAGCTATATTGCACACTGCGAGGCTCTTGTAATTAGCTGTTATTTCACTCTTTTCGCTGTACCATATTATCAGATCTATATTGACTTGTTCGAAATGCAGAGGAAAGCCCGCAAGGACCAAAAAGTACCTGAACCAAATGTTGTGGAAATCTTCAAGGACTGTCACACCAGTAAGAAGAAGGGCATGACTACACCAGTCAAAGCCGATGTTGTAAGTCCTTAATCCTCATGCCTTTTAACTACTACTTACTCTGACTTGTGCCTTGAACTACATGGGTTGCAGCCAATGTCTATTACTCTTTTCAATTTTATACACAATTATCTTAGCATATCATTGCACCTTACAAGGTTTAAAAGAGAGGAGTGATGTTCCTTTGATCTTGACCCGTAATCTAGTTCCGTGCTGGACTTGCCCACACAACATTACAAATTTCCTGTTTGTCTGTTCTCAGTTGTTTTGTGATATGAATGATGTCATACAATGCTTACCGTATTATAAACTTCGTCTCTTTATCCTTAGCCCTCAATACAATGTGAAGAAATAGACAATACATTAGTGATGGTACATGGTCATATGTTTGGAACCTGGTTTTATTATGTACTTTGCAATAAAATACAACTAATATTTTACATGGGTTCACCAGAATAAGTTCTGTATAAAGACCAAAGCTATTTTGTTTGGTTTTGCTGCCTCCTTAATATCTTCTGTTCTGGTACTACTAATGTAAAACCTCAACTTTTCAGCAAGCTATGGAAAAAATGGTGGAACCGCCACCTTCTGAAGGTGGCGAGGCAACTATAACCGCAATGTCAGCTCTTGCTGCAGTGGGTCAGTACCTGTCCACTAACAGTGCGAAAAGCACGTTCCTGCGTAATACTGGGTTGGTTGTTAAGGCAATATCGTCCAAACTGCCTCATGATCAAGATATGCAACTCAAAGCAATGTTGTATCTGCGCTCCAGACACAAGTCCATTCCCTAACAGAGACCCTTTGTGAAACAAGGAGAAACATTGCTCAATGTCGTCAAGATATCCATGGTTTTGAAACCAGACTATCAGACATTTGCTATGTTGTTCAGGAGCCTATGGGAAATGAAGGCGAGGGTTATGGTGCTCCATCGGACAATACAGCATGAAAACGTAACAGTCAGGTCAAATGAACTGAGCTTCTGAACTTCTGGTGGTGCATTTATCTGCTAGACGGTTAAGTTTTATGCCAACCTTCCTTTTGTTATATAGTTGTAATTTGTTTTGGTGCGATACAAAATTTATTCTTAACGTGCAGCCACCGGCTGAAGAAAACAGCAAGCCATTTTTCTATAGTGTAGGGTGTTCCCTATATTTGCACTAGTGGCGATCTTTGATGCCGACTGGATGTAATCTGTGCAATCGCCTTAATAGCCTAGCGTTAGTTTCGGCCTTATTTATTTCTTAGTCTTCTTTTTCCCTGGTTTGCTGGTGGCCGCAAGTACCATGGGCCATATACGGGCCGTAGGATCCATGGGTCTCCTACGGGCCGTCGATAAATGGGCCTGTAATCGGTGGGCCTCAGGCCGTCGGATAAATGGGTCTACATGGGCCGTAATCGGGCGTAATTGGTATCGGCCCAGCACGGTAACAGGCCGTAGGACAGCAAAGGCTTAATTCTGTCACAGGCATAATGGGTCGTTAATGGGCCAGAATATAGGATGGGCTGGAAAAGGCGCAATGGGTTAACAGGCCAGAAACGGGCCGACTCTTGCCATGGGCCGAATTTGGCCCATTAGGGTAACAGGCCAGTAACGGGCCGACTCTTGCCGTGGGCCGAATTTGGCCCATTAGGGGAACAGGCCAGTAACGGGCCGACTCTTGCCATGGGCCGAATTTGGCCCATTAGGGGAACAGGCCAGTAACGGGCCGGAAGTAATCGAGGGCCGAAAAGGAGCCCAAGAACGTATGGGCCGTCAATAGGCCGAAAGCTAACACGGGCTGGAAACGGCCCATGTAAATCATGAGCCGTTAACGGGTATAAATAAAATTACTGTTCGTTATGGGCTAGAGTCACTGTGGGCCTGTAAAGGGCCGAAAGATACGAAGGCCTCATATGGGCCGAAAGACGTCGTGGGCCATACATTGGCCGAAAGTGAAATGGGCTGGTGTTATATTCGACGGCCCACATGACGTTGTTGGGCCGATTTCCTTTAGGGCCTAACGTGCCGTGAGTTAATGGGCCGTAAAATGGGCTATTTGCGAAGAGACTGTTAACAGGCTTTTCATGGGCCAGCCCGTTAACTTTTGACCAAGTCAAACGGGCCGGCTTTGTAAGCTAAATGGGCCAGTGGTGGGCCGTGTCACGTGTCGACATATCATAGGCGCCTATCTAACCCACTGACGAGCTGACACGTGTTTCGTCCCGCCAATAAGAATTTTACACGTGTAAATTTCCCATTGGTCGGGGCTGTTAACGGGTTATCGGATCCAAAACCCGACCCGATAGATTAACGGCGTTCCGTTATGGTGGATGCCACTTCTCGGTCACCCTTGACGAAAGCACTTCTGTGATGCGCGATTTATCGTCATGGAAGTGGACACTTCCGTGATGATAATTTTGGTAATGTCATGGAACACTTCTACGACAGCACAGGTATGACTATCTTGATTCTGTCATAAAATCGTCATGGATGTACATGCATGACAAAAAACGCGACCTACTATGACAAACACGTATCTTCACGGAAGTGTTTTTTTGTAGTGAGGTGACAGCAAATACGAACGCGCAACAACATTTAAAGAAATGTATATTGTTTTGTGAGCTATATTTTCTTTGTTTTCACCCGATATCTTTAAATTATAGTATCTTGCACACACAGGTGTATGAGCAAGGAAGCAAGTATCATGGTAGTCCATGGTTCAATGGAAACATAAGGCAAGGGCCTTTGAAAGGATCACTTGTGGCGTTCAACATGAGGGGTCCTTCCATAGGATCTCCGATGGCATTCAGAATCGTCAGCGAAATCACCAATGCACGGAGGTTGTCGCCAAGTTTTGCTGGACAAGAGAGGCATGGGAAAACAAAGGTGATGTCGGAACTATGCTTTTTTAGTTCAACACACAGAGAGTTTTATGGAAGGACAGGGTAAAGTGCAAATAGGGGGACGGTTGTCCGTCTGGTATGGTTGTATGTGCAGTTGTTCTCCTGTATAGGATGCTACAAGAAGCACTGTTGCTGTGCCTCTCTTGTTGTATGGTGCAAACAGAAGCACAACTGTGCCTCTGGTCCAGATGTATGTGTAGCATAGTCACATCCGTGCTGCTGGGTATAATTTGAGCAGTGCCTCTAGTATACCACTTATGCTCGGTGAAGAGGCACGGGTCTGGTTTTGGTATACCAAATGAGCCCTGATGAATCATATAAATCTTTTGTTTACAAATTTAAAAAAATGCATATGCTACTCTGGACATCTAATTCTGTTTCGTGCCATGTGTACAGGAATTGGCAGAGAGGATAACAGATGAGGCAAAGAAATATCATAGTTCTCCATCCATTTTGAAGGGAACACAACGTTCACAGCAGCAAGTAGCGTACAGCGCCAACACAGATTGCATGGTAGAAGCAGCACAGTCCCTTGGATGCACGAGTGCCGGAGAAACAGGGAGCATCATTGCACAATGCGACAGTGGAGAAGCAGAATCATTTATGGATTTGACCGTGCCATGCAGAAATGACGCTGTTGCATGTGACAAACAACAGAGCTGCAGCAGCTCTGCTGTAAGTGGACCTGTGGCTGGCGATGAAACAGATGTCGTCAGAAGTGAATGCGATCAGACGAGCGAAGACATGGTAGATAGAATCATCATGGCGCCACTGACCATTGTATAGAAAGAAATGGACGACATGTTCAAAGAAGGCATATACCCAACGATTCAGGAGGTCACCGAAGTGCTCGAACCAGAGGGTGGTATGGTATTCGGGTCATTAGATGAGTGCTTTTTGTTTTTTTTGCAGATATGCGAGAAGGGTTGGCTTTGCTACCAAGCGATCAACGAGCAGAAGATCGACATATGATGGCAGCTTGACAAGCACGTGTTTTAGTGCACTAAGGAAGGGCAGAATAAAACAACTGAGAGACATGTTAATGAGAGAAGGAGCAACTGCTTGATCCGGATAAGCTTCCCAGTCCAAATAATAGCCAAGAAGGATACAGATAGGAGGAAATGGTATCTGAAGAACGTGCGCCTAGAGCACAAACACCAACTTCACCAATTTGATTGGATGCTGAAGTTCATGAGATGCTATAAGAAGATGACACCTCAGGAGAAATTCTTTATACAAGTGCTGCAGAAGGCGAGGTTAGAACCAAGGAAGGTTATGCAGTTTTTTACTGCCATGGGGAAACCGAAGCGAGAAATTATGTTTGACATGATTGATATAAGCAACATTGCATGCCGGGACAGGGCTGGATAGTGCAGTACTGATATTGAGGACACCATGAAACTGTTTGCCGATATGCAGAGGCGGAGGCCGGGATTCCACCATGTGGAAGAGACAGAGAACAATGTAGTGCGGAGCCTGTTCTGGACAGACTCCTTGTGCAAGATGAATTATGATCTATATGGACATTTCGTGTCTTTTGACACGACATTCTCTACCAATATATATGGCTTGCCATTTGCACCTATTATAGGTGTCGACAACCATGGTTCGATCGTCCTGTTTGGATTAGGCCTTTTGAAGGATGAGAAAATAGGGTCATTCATGTCGGATTTCGGGTTCCGGCAAAACCCTCAAGGTTCGAACACTGGGGTGCGCACGAAAATCTCTCCTCCCTCTAGCACCCACCCTCACTGCGATCTCAAAGCTTCAGCGCGTCGAACTTACAGAACAAAGGGACATAAGGTTTATACTGGTTCGGGCCACCGATGTGGTGTAATACCCTACTCCAGTGTGGTGTGGTGGATTGCCTCTTGGGCTGAGGATGAATAGTTACATGGGAAGAACAGCCTCCCGAGGAGAGGTGCTCTTGTGCTTGGTGAGTTTGTGTGGATGAGGATGATCTGAACGGCTTCGGATCAGTTCCGTTCGTCCCCCATCTACTGTGGTGGCTAGCCCTATTTATAGAGGCCCTGGTCCTCTTCCCAAATGCTGGCGGGAAGGGATGCCACAACGGCAAAATTTGAAGGGAGACAACTAGTACAAGTTATCCTGACTAAAGGTGGTCTTCGCCTGCCAAAGGCTCTGGTGGTGACGCCGTCCTGGGCTCCACGGTGACCTCCGTCCTGCCGTCCTGCTGGTCTTGGTCTCGTTGCACTGATATTGAAACCTTTGCCTGATGCCTCGGGACTCCTCGCCTGCGCTTGCCTCTTTAGCACCAAAGAGGAAACGAGGACACTGTGTGCGCTGGCGCCTGCCTGGCGCCCGCCTGGCGCCGGTCGTCATGGCTTATGTCATAGGAACCTCGCGAGGTGCCCCTTGCCTTGATCTCTCCGCCCCTCACGAGCCGGCCTGGTGAGGCTGCCCCCGAGGAGGTCTTGCATCGTCCGCCTCGCGAGACTTGGCCCCTCGCGAGGGTTTTGAGTGTTTGCTGATGAAGACGGGCCGTACAGGGGCGCTGGTGGAGCCACGCCGTGGGCCGCATGAAGGCAAGTCTGGGGACTCCCGTTCCCAGGACGGCGACAGTAGCCCCCGGGCCCAAGGCGTGCTCGGACTTGCCTTCGACGCGAAGCCAGGGGCAAGTGCGGAGCGTCACGGGCCCCAACAGCCTGCGGCCTTGGTTGATGCGTGGTGATTGATTGGACGTGGGCGTCTCCGCTTCCCCACACTGCCTCGGCAACTGCCCCACTTGACGAGTCCGTGCTGCATGCAGAGAAAAATCATCATTACCTGTGGTCGTGGGGATCGCCGGTTGGCCTTCTTCCACTATAAATGAGGAGGGGGCGGAGCCCCCGTCACTCATTTCTTCCTGCTCTGCTCGCTTCTTCTCCCTTGCTTCATTGCTAGTAGCGACACTCATGGCGCCCGCGAAGAAGTTCTCGGCTGCAGAAAAGGGGAAGGCCTGCCAAGAGGGGCCCGGCTCATCGCCGCCTAAGAGGGGGCGCGGCCGTCCCCGCAAGCACACCGCGACCCCCGCCGTGGCCCTTCGCGGCCGTGGCGGCGCCTCTTCACGTGGTGGGAGTCGTCCAGGTCGTGGCAGCCCCTTCGATGAGGGAAGGCGCGCCATGGTCGCGCGGCCTCCCCGGCCGTGCTTTCACTCAGCGGAGGTGATGCCGGAGTTCATCGTGTGGTCAGAGAACCCGGCCGGCACCTGGCTGCAGCTCCCGCGCTTCTTTGCCGGCGAGCTGCCAGCCACGGGTCCTGGCCGTCTCTGGTTGCAGGCGCACGGCTGCTGCAGCAAGGCTTCATCGGTCGCGGTCAAGGTCTCCGTCGCGGACAACACAGCCTTGGCCCGCGGCTGGCAGACGTTTACCCGCGCACGCGGCCTGGGCAGGCCTTGCACCCTCCACTTTAAGTACGACGGCAACACGACCCTCTACGTGAGGTTGTTCAGGGAAGATGGTCGCCGCGTCGGGTGCTACCCTGAGGACAACAATGGTGGTGAGGTGCTCAGCCTCGGCGACAACCGAGACGAGGGTGAAGGCAGGCTTGTCCTCGGCACCGGCCATGGCTCGTCCAGCTACGGTGACTCTTCTTTCGGCGACAGCTCCAGCAGCGGCGGCTACGACCAGCCACCACGCTGTCGCGCCCGCTTCGAGGGTGGCAGCGGGTCGTCTCGTCGCCGCGCCCTAGTTGTCGGTGTAAAAACCAGCGGATCTCGGGTAGGGGGGTCCCGAACTGTGCATCTAAGGCGGATGGTAACAGGAGGCGGGGAACACAATGTTTACCCAGGTTCGGGCCCTCTCGATGGCGGTAATACCCTACTTCCTGCTTGATTGATCTTGATGATATGAGTATTATAAGAGTTGATCTACCACGAGATCGTAGAGGCTAAACCCTAGAAGCTAGCCTATGATTATGATTGTTGTTGTCCTACGGACTAAACCCTCCGGTTTATATAGACACCGGAGGGGGCTAGTGTTACACAGAGTCGGTTACAAGGGAGGAGATCTACATATCCGAATTGCCAAGCTTGCCTTCCACGCAAAGGAGAGTCCCATCCGGACACGGGACGAAGTCTTCAATCTTGTATCTTCATAGTCCAACAGTCCGGCCAAAGTATATAGTCCGGCTGTCCGAGGACCCCCTAATCCAGGACTCCCTCAGTAGCCCCTGAACCAGGCTTCAATGACGATAAGTCCGGCGCGCAGATTGTCTTCGACATTGCAAGGCGGGTTCCTCCTCCAAATACTCCATAGATGATGTTGAACACAAGGATCGTGTCCGGCTCTGCAAAACAAATTCCACATACCACCGTAGAGAGTATAATATTCCACAAATCTAATCTGCTGACAACTTTCATAGCGTGACATCACGCCATGGCCCGGTCATTATTCGAACCGTTTTTATCAACCAGCCACCGCACATATTGCGAGGCGGTTTTCCTGGCACGTCTTGTCGAAGCAGAGATCGTGTCCCCTTATCACGGGATTCTCATCAATACGGGTGTGGGTAACCCAACCGCGCCATCAATCACGACACTTGGGGAATAAGCGAGCTTACCAGGCAAGTGGGGAGGCGCCCAGTTTCTACCGCCCTTATAAAGGGACAAGGACTCCTCTTTTTCAGCCACGCCTTCTTCTTCCTGATCCATTCCCCTTGGCTCGAGCTCCAGCGCCCGAGCGTTCGTCTTCTCCGCCCATAAAGGCATTCCTAAAATGTCCGGATCCGGAGCAGGAGGCAAGTGGATGGCCTCTACCGTCTGGGAGAAGGATATCAAAAAGCTTCGGGAGGCTGGGTACCTGGCCAAGAAAATCAGCCACCGTCTCCCGACGGCGGGACAGATCGTCCCTACTCCGGAACCCCACGAGAGGGTTGTATTCCTCCCTCATTTTGTCCGCGGGCTAGGGTTTCCCCTCCACCCGTTCGTTCGCGGCATCATCTATTATTATGGGATCGATTTTCATGATCTATTCCCCAATTCGTTCCTCAACATCTCGACATTCATCGTCGTGTGTGAGGCTTTTCTCCGCATCTCGCCACATTCTGGCTTATGGCTGAAGATCTTTAATGTGAAGCCCAAGGTAGTGAGCGGCGAGCACGCCGAGTGCGGGGGCGCTATGGTGAGCAAGATGCCGAACGTTACATGGCCAACATGTACTTTTAATGATTCCGTCAAAGAGTGGCAACAGCAGTGGTTTTACATCACTGAGCCGCGCGGCACGGAATGGGCTGTAGCTCCCGTGTTCTGATCCGGAGCCCCTCTGCGGCTTACGTCCTGGCCCAAGAAGGGCCTGAACTTGTCTTCGTCCGACGAACTGTCGGTGCTCCAGACGCGCGTTAAAGATATGGAAGACAAGAACATCGAACTTGTCAATGTAGTCCAGGTGATGTTAGTCCGCCGGATCCTGCCTTGTCAACACCAGACTTGCAATCTATGGGAATTCGATCCGGCCAAGCACCAGACCCTGCGAGAGCTCTTTGGCTCCTTGCACAAAGACATCTAGAAGGTGCTTTTCAACTCCGGCAAATCATGACCGGACTCAGCCGAGGACCGCGGGTACCAGCTGTCCCGCCGTGCAAGCTCGGTAAGTCATCATACGTTTTATCCGCATAACCCAAGGGAAATGCTTAATGTGTTTTCCACAACTCTCCTAGGGCTGGATGAAGAAGGCGGAGCGGATCCACTCTCTGGCCCCGCTGCCCGAAGAACCAGCCGGCCCACTTCTGACGAAGATGCTGGTCCCGGCGCCTTACAAGGCGCCGAAGAAGAAGGCCGAGAAGGAGGCAAAAAGACCCGGGGCGGCCTTCGTCGCCGCGGCACTTCGGACACAATATCCGAAGGCTCCAATGCCTGTTCTGCCTCGGAAGAGGATGAGGAGGAGGAGGAAGATGAATCCCTGGCGGGGGGAAGAAAGAAGAGGACGACCTCCATACACTTGGAGGCCGAGTCGCCTAAGAGGGGAAAACTCCTCTTCCGGAGGAGTCCATTGCCGCCGCCGACAGCGGCCCGGAGTGCGATCCCAGGGCCCAGCCCCTGGTGAAATCGTGAGTATCCGAACATGGTTATGCGTCCAGACTCATCATGGCATAACATTTTAACCTGAGCCATACTTTTTGTAGTCCGGCGAGGTCCCGCACCGAACAATCCTCGTCAAAGGATTTGCTGAGCTCGGATGCTATGGAGAGCGGGACGCCCCCAAAGACCCCTTCCCTCAAATATGTGAATAACACCGAGGTTTCATCCCAGAAGGACCCAAGCCAAGGAGGGGGGGGGGAGATCGTGAAGGCGGTGCCTGGAGGTCAAACTTTAGGGGGCGGAGACATGGGGGAGAAGATTCCCATAGGAGTCGACGGCGGGGGCCATCTTGAATTTGGCCCCCAGCCGGACACAATTACGGAGACCAATACGGCTCCAGAGTCAAGCAGGCGGCCTCCCTCGGCTGGAGGGAGTGTGCCTGTTCCACCGGCAACCGCTGTCCAACCAGAGGTGCCGGACGCTTTGTTGGCGGCGCTGAAGAGCTCCTCCATCGTTGATGAACACCGTGCCTTATGGGTGCGGTGATTGAGAAGATTCAGTCTGCTGAGAGTGGACAGAATGAAGCCTGTATGAGCCTTATAAGAGGCTTTGAGGTATGTTCTATGAGGTTTCGTAGAGTGTCATAGTATGGATAGTAGCCCCTGATACACTGTTCGGTGAAGGAAAGAACCGGACAGAGGATCAAATTTATGTTCGCAGGAAGACTCTATAGATGACATCTATCTCTCTTCTTTTATAAGCAGGCGTCTGTAGCGACTGCTACCTCTCATACTGCGGAGGTCTCTGGACTGAATCAAAGTCTGGAGCGGGCCAAAGAAGAACTTGGCTAGTTGAAAAGGTAGTTAGAAGATAAACAAGGTATCCACAAGCCCTGTTCGCGTTCATTGCGAACGAATTTCCAGTATGATACAATATGTTTCATGATGTGCGCTAGGGACGATGACCGAAGTCGAGGCTCTTAAGAAGGCTATGGCCGAGGCCGAGAAAAAGGCAGCCGCAGAGCAGGCTCTTCGTCAGAAGCACGAGGCCAAGGTTATTAATGCTGAGCAGGAGCTTCAAGAGGCCGTGAAGAATTGCGAGACCATGGAGCAGAGTTTAATGGAGAAAGAATCCGAACTCACCAGGGCTTATCAGGCCATGCGCGATGCCCGGGGGGAAACCCAAAGCACCCTACAGGAGATCCAAGAGATGAGGAAGATCGCGGCGGGTAAGGCTTTTTTCCATGTAAGGCAAGTATTTGAGGAGAAAATCATGTTTCTAATTTTCAATTCGGATTTCTCCAGGGGTACTTGCGGAGCTGCCTCACAGCATATCAGATGCCGCCCAATTCTACCGAGCCACCATGGTCTGACCTGCTCCACCAACCCCAGGGATGGCTCCTCCCACCTCCCACCTCCCTCTCCTCTCCTCGCCCACCTGCTCCACCAAAATCCAGGGTGATCTCTGATCTGATTCACGATGGAAGGTCTTCTGCATTGGGATTTTGCCCCTGGCTTAGCCCTTACAGATGCATTTTTCTCCCTCCCGAGGCGACAAGGAATTCTTCCTGGTAGTCTCCTTTTCCTCGGCCTCCTTTCCTCTCCATGAAGAATATGTGGGTCTTGCTCTTCAATGTTGTATTGGGGGCATTAGTTCTAGCTTTCGTGTGCACAAGATCAATCATCGTGTGTTTCGCTTCTCGGTGGCCAATAACAAAGTGGGACATTTTATCTATGGTCTTAGAGATCGTATTTGGCGGGACTTTATTTGTCATTTTCATCTGTTCAAGGGAGGTTTTGCCCGGGTCCTCACGTCTAATCGCTCTTGGCATGCTGATGAAGAACTACCAGAAATTTCAGCTAGACACCCAGTGGCTATCAAATCAGATTTGGGGTTTCTGAGAAATGGTTCCACTGGGACAGCTTCCTCTCATGAGTTATGCAAATTCTCTTTGGTACCTCTTAATCATATGGTTTTCTCCAACAACAATGGTCAGGAAGCTTCTTCATCATCTTCCATTCCGAAGAACATGCATGGTGTTCAAATTCAATTTGGATCATTTTTGGCTACAAATGTTGAGGAGCCCCTAATTCTGGATCCGCCGAGGATTTCATTAATGAAGAAATATCTCCATTTAGCAGAATTGGAGGGAGAGAACAATCCGGCGTGTCTACGTTTGGGTGCATTTATTTGCCCCATTAACGTTCCTTATCTTGTCCCGCCTCAGTGTTTCCTTAATTCAGCGTTCAAATATGCCCCGGCCCATTCTGTTTGGCCCCCTAAATTATCGGCCCAATATAAGGCTGACATGGCCCAGGCCTCATACTCTGAACAGGAGATTACTACTCTGGCTCAAAATTGGGCGGTCTTGTGTGCTCGTTGCTTACAGTGGGGCCATCCAAAGATACACTGCCCGGGTAGGTTGATTTGCATTAACTGCTCTACACCTGACCACAAGGTTAGTAATTGCCCGGCTCGGATTACTCAGCAACAAATTGGACTAGCTGATGTGATTAGGCCTCATAATATCAATCCTTCCAGTTTTCCCGTTGCCCCGGATTCTAATTTGCCTAAACGCAACCGAAAATTAACCGTCAGATGCGAGGCATGCAGTCACTATGGACACTTGGCACAATCGTGTCGTTGGAAGCGGTGGCATGCGCGTTGGCAGTGGATCCCTAAAAATCCACAACCTACCAAAAATGCCCCTCACGTTTCCGCTTCTACTCGGTTTTCTCAATCGACACCGCCCTGCCCCAGCCATTCGTCACCTCTGCCACCCCCGTCACCTCAGCCGCTCTCCATCTGCACCACCACTATGGCAAACTACCCTCTCAATCCGGTGCCTTTCGTGCCGCCGGGATTCGCTGTCGAGCAAGGACCGGCGGATCGTGTCGTCCGCAGTGGCATGGTCATCGGGCCACTTCCGCCGCTCAACCACGACTAGCTGGCCATTGCGGAGACCAGTCACTTTGTACCTCTGCATCGCCGTGCCATCATCCGTCATGCCGTCAGAGGTTTGCTTCACGAGGCCCAGCTTTTCACTACAGAAGTTAGCGATCATCCTTTCGGCATCGGGATTTTTGGCTTTGCGGATTCATTCCTTAGAGATACTGCGATAGCCACGCCTTTAGAACTTGAGGAAGAAGATCTTCACATCACGTTTGTTCCTCATAATGAAGCGCTTAACCGTCGCACCACCTCCTTTGGTCCTGAGATCTGGTTGATGTACTTTGGATTTCCGTATGATTACCAGACAGATTACTACATCAATAAGTTTCTTGGTGGTTTTGGTGCCCTTGTGTCTTGGTATAACCCCCGCCAAGATCGTCGTTTCATGCTGATCAAAGTTAGAGTTCTGCATCTGAACCTTGTGCCAAAGAGATTTGTGGTTTGGCAGCTAGGTGGAGCGTGTGATTGTTGGACAGTGCAGATAACTATACTCAGAAGCAATGACTGGAATGGTCTCTTGCCCGAAGTACCGCCTGCCGGAGAGGAACCCCCACCACTTGATGGCATTCCACACCCTCAATTTAGTCCCGTCCTGACAGCAGAACAACTGTATCAGCAACAGGTGCATAACTGGTTTGCGCAGAATGCGGCACCACCCAATGGCGCACCAGATGGGCCTGATGTGCAGCAAGATCAGGACAATGCAGGTTGGGGTGCCTGGCCTGCGCCAGCTGCTCCTCCTCTGCCTCCTCTTCCTCCGTATCTCATGAACTTTCAAGCTTGGCTTGCTGCTCAGGGTCTGCAAGTGCAAGATGGTGTTGTGCCTGAAAATAATGTCTCTGATAATGCAATGCAGGCTTGGCATGATTCCATCACTTCTTCAGAGGAGACTGAGACGGACTCTGATAGCTCTACTTTTGATCTGCTGGTGATTCCGGGTCAGGTGACCCCGGCTGCTCCATTGGTTGAAGATTCGCTCACGGTCTCGGTTGAACTTCATAACCACAGGCTGCGTTTTGGGCTATCCGCTCAAGGGGATGTTCTCATGGCGCTGCTGTTGGAAAACACCATACCCCGACAGCAACTTAACTCTGCAATTTTCTCTGCTCTTAGACCGATGATGGCTTCCTTTGGACCTTGGCGCTCTGGTTTTGGACTGCAACAGAACTCTTTCCGGGTAGAGATTCAAGTTTCATTGATTGGTGGTAACATTCAGTTTTCATAGGTGATCGGTCAACAGGTATCTGCACCCGCTCTGCCTGCACCTGAAACTTCTGCTCTGCCTGCGTTACCTTCTGCTTTGGACACCATGGCTGACACTCCTGTGGCATCTGTTACGCCACCTCTCCTTCTAACCTGGGAACCATCTGAACCTCTGACAGTGCCGCCAAGCTCTGAAGCTGAACTGCAGGTCACCAATCATGCTCATTCAGTCAATACTGCTGCCCTTTCTGCTCCTGTGCTGCCGGACACTTCACACACCTCCCTGCCTTTGTCTATTGAGGGCTCGAGCTCTCTGACCAATACTGCTCAGACTCAGAAGAAATGTAAGGGGAAGATGCAAGCTCCAGTTGATACTTCCACCCTGCGCCGCAGCAATAGGAACAATAAATATGATGGCTTCCGCGTTCTTCAGCCCACTGATGTTCGCCCTGCCAAATCCAAGGTTCAGCCTCGCATGGTTCCTTCTGCTGCTGTTGGAGCCATGGTGAGCTCTTCTGTGGATGATTCCTCCTTTGGGACTGCCTCTTCTGGAACTGATGATGCTACAACTCCTCCACCCACACCAATAACTACCCTGCAGGCAGTTGGTGTGAATCTTTGCGCGATACCTGCTAAAGAAATCTCTACTTCGGCCCTCTCTGAAGAGTAGTTGGTCTTGCTTATCTTTACTTTCTTAGCCACCGAAACTTGGTTTACTTTATCAATGATTTTGCGTAATTGGAACGTACTCTGCTGGAATGTACCTGGTCTTATTGCGCCCGATAAACACTTAGCGCTGGGTAATGCGATCAATGCTAGTGGTTGCACGATCATCTGCTTGCAGGAATCTAAGATGCCTTTGTTTGATGCCGCTGTTTTGAAATCTATATTCCCTCGGCGTTTTGATCAGTTTGCTTTCATACCCTCACAAGGCGCGTCGGGTGGGATACTAACAGTCTGGAATAGCAGTATTTTTACGGGTCGGGTCTTTTTATCCGAGCAGTTTGCGTTAGGCGTCGAATTCACCTCCACGCAATCCAATCATTGTTGGAAGCTCGTAAATGTGTATGGCCCGTGTCAGGGTGAACATCGTGTCACGTTTACAAATTGGCTTTTTTATTTGAATATACCTTCTTCCGAGGACTGGTTGTTACTAGGCGATTTCAATTACATTCGCTCTCCTGATAATCGTAACAAACCAGGGGCTAATGTCCACGACATGTTCACCTTCAATGACTTTATTCGGGAACAAAATCTCCCTGAACTACCCATCAAGGGTCGTGCTTATACTTGGTCGAATGTGCAGAATCAGCCTCTCCTTGAGCAACTCGATTGGTTCTTCACCATGCTGAATTGGACTACTTCTTTCCCTAACACCATGGTGAATCCACTAGGTAAACCAGTCTCGGATTACACGCCATGTTCTGTGGTCATCCAAACTACAATCCCGAAAAGCAAACTCTTCAGGTTCGAATCCTATTGGATTGCTCATCCTGGGTTTATGGAGGTTGTTGATCAAGCTTGGAACAAACCCATCAGATTTAATAAAAACCATAACTGCGCAGCAAGGATAGGACAAAAGCTCAAGGCAGTCCGTCATGCCCTCAAGCAATGGAGTAAGAAAATTTCTCGCCTCAAAGTAGCCATTGAAAACACCAATAAAGCACTCTTGGAGCTGGATAATATTGAGGACCATCGAATTCTTACAACACCTGAAAGAAACTTCCGTCGCATTCTCAAAAAGCACTTGCTTTGCCTCCCGCAATACCAAAAAGATTATTGGAAAAAGAGGTGTATGATCAGATGGATTCAGTTTGGCGACGAAAACTCCAAGTTTTTCCAAACGGTTGCCACGGAACGCTACAGGAGGAATTGCATTAGCTCGCTAAAAACCACAAATGGTGTGGAGATTAATGATCATGCTGGGAAGGACTCCATTCCTTTTGAAGCTTTTAAGGCTAAAATGGGGCAAGCAAACCCTCAACCTATGAAGTTTAATTTAGACAATCTGTTACGGGCTGATGTGGACTTTTCGGACCTCATTGCACCATTCACACGTAAAGAACTAGATGATGTGGTTTCTGAAATGCCACCCGATCGGGCCCCTGGCCCCGATGGTTTTAATGGTGCCTTCTTAAAAGCTTGCTGGCCTGTTATCAAACATGATTTTTATCTTCTATGTGATGAATTTCATCAAGGTGGACTTAATTTAGAGAGTATTAATGAAGGTTTTATCACACTAATCCCAAAGGTTAACTCGCCCGAATATGTCAATGATTTTCGGCCTATCACACTCCTAAACTGTTACCTGAAGTTGCTCACTAAAATTCTAGCGAATCGGCTTCAGAAAATCATCCTCCAAATTGTGCACAAAAACCAATATGGTTTCCTCCGTGGCAGATCGATTTATGATTGCCTGGCCTGGACTTTCGAATACATCCACCAATGCCAGGCCTCCAAGAGAGAAATTGTTCTCCTTAAACTAGATTTTGCGAAGGCGTTTGATACGGTTGAACACTCTGCCATGCTCTTAATCTTCAAGAAAATGGGTTTCCCACCAAAATGGCTGGCTTGGATGGAGAGTATATTCTCGTCAGGTAAATCTTCTGTGTTACTGAATGGCGTGCTTGGACGACAGTTTCACTGTAAATGTGGGGTTCCCAAGGTGATCCAATGTCTCCCTTAATCTTCGTCCTTGCAGCCGATCTGCTCAGAGTGCTATCAATGCAGCACTCGCGCAGGACTTAATCAAACATCCAATCCCTCCTACTGGTGATGCTAAGTACCTAGTGATCCAATATGCCGATGATAGAATCATTGTGCTACCGGCCTGTCTGGACCAAGCGGCAACGATTAAACAGATCCTCGAAGACTATGCCACATCAATTGGCCTGAAAATCAACTTCCACAAGTCTACACTTGTGTCCATCAATACGCCGGCAAACAAATGTAATGACCTGGCCAACCTTTTTGGATGTACACAGGCCAGCATGCCCTTCACTTACCTGGGTCTGCCCCTTAGCACTACTCGACCCTCGGTCCTTGATCTGACGCCGTTCGTGTGCAAAGCTGAAAGGAAAATCACGGCTGCGATGTCCCTCATGTCCTGTGCTGGCAAGCTAGCCTTATTAAATTCGCTCATCACCTCGCTGGCCATCTACCCCATGGGGACTCTCAGACTGCCACCCAAAATACTTGCTCAACTGGATAAAATTCGCCGACACTGCCTTTGGAACAAAAGAACGGCAGATGGGGACAAGCAGAATTCTCTGGCAGCTTGGAACATGGTATGCCGACCCAAAAAGTGCGGTGGTTTGGGTATACTTGACCTTAAAATCCAAAATGATGCGCTACTACTCAAATTTCTGCATAAATTCTACAACAAAATGGATATACCCTGGGTTCAGCTTATCTGGGATACATATTACCACGAGTTGATCCTGCATGCAACAGATAAGTGTGGCTCCTTTTGGTGGCGTGACCTCGTAAACCTTATGCCAATCTTTCATGGCGTCACTCAGATGCAAGTTAAACATGGTACCTGTGCTCTTTTCTGGAAAGATAACTGGAACCAGTCCATCATGGCAGAACAATATCCACGAGCTTTCTCTTATGCCATTAATGAGGACGTGTCTGTGCAAAACTTTTTGACTGCCTCCACTCTTCAGGCAACCTTTCAACTACCACTCTCATTGCAAGCCCGTGATGAGCTCAAACTCCTCCAATTGGATATGGCCGCGGTGGTATTACAGGATCAGGATGATGTATGGTCCTACTGTTGGGGCTCAACCATGTTCAAAACTACGGCCTACTATCAGTTTGTCTTTCGGGATGTGGTTGCGCACGTAGCGTTTCAATGGCTCTGGATGACTAAATGCACACCAAAGATCAAAGTCTTTGGGTGGTTTTTGCTTTCAAATAGGCTCAACACAAGGAACATGCTCAAGCGACGGCACTACAGTATTGGCACCAATCTTGATTGCTTGCTTTGTGGGCACCACGTCGAAGAAACTGTGGAACACCTCTTCTTTCATTGCACCATTAGCAAAGAATGTTGGCATCTGCTAAACATTTCATGGGCTGTGCAAGGAGATAGGTTGGCTCTGGTGGAAAACTTAAAGGCACAACATCCACGTAAAATGATCATGGAGATCTTTCTGACTGCTGCTTGGAGTCTTTGGAAGGAGCGCAATAACAACTATTTCAGACATGTGTCACCCTCCATTGCCTCATGGTTCAATAGGTTCAGAGTAGACTTTGATAATGTCAGATATAGATTACCTGGTCACAAGAGACATGTTGTCTCTTCTATCTTGCAAAGTCTACCACAACAAGTCTAGGGTTGTGCTTAGGATCTGACCCCTCCCTCCATCATTGTAAATACCACCATGTAACTGTTACTTTGTTCTAATATATATGCAGTAGGAGCCTTTCCTACTGTCTTAACCCTCAAAAAAATTCTACCGAGCCGAAGAAAGGGAAACTGCGGATAAGCACTTTTGGTCGCAGTATCTGGCACCGAATTATCCGGTGCCTTTTGCCGATCAACTGAAACAGCTGATCGAACAGCATAGGGCGGCCGAACTAGCCATGAAGGATTTGATTATCTGGCTATGGCCCGCCGAGCCGATTCCAAGCAGCTACTTCGGGCTCGTGAAGCGGCTTGTAAGTGCCTGCCCTCGACTTGACGGCATCAAGCGGTCGGTCTGTATAGAGGGTGCGCGAATGGCCTTCGCCCGCGCAAAGGTGCACTGGGGGAAGATGGATGCTGAAAAGCTGATGACCGAGGGACCGCCAGAGGGGAAGGAGCACCGCAAGCCTGAATTATATTATGAAAGTGTCCTAAAAGGATCATGCCTTGCGGCGGAGCAATGCACCAAGGACATTATATTTCCATGAATACAATCATGTTGTCCTTTGTAATGTTGAACAAGGTTATTTCTATTATTTATTGCTTGTTTATATGAAAGTTTATCCTCCTGCGCGGCCGTTTTATATATTAATCCTGAGAGTTGGCCAGTCGTCGGCTTCTGCCCCCACATAGGAAGTACGGGGGTGTTCGGGATAAACCTAATCACTCTTTATCCCAGTTTTGGGTCCTTCGAAGGAGGTGTTCAGCACAACGAACCAGGCAATCGGACTATAGGGCTTTATCACTCTCACTTAGCCATAGGAGCTTTAGAAAAGGAAGGTAGGCGCAGCCCCTTGTGTTCGGAAGACCGCACGAGGGGCTCTATAAGCACCTGATCGGAAGAAAAACCGATCCATCGCACGCTGCATTAGTTATGGCATTATGCGGGAGAAATCCTTAAAGATTTTACAACCTCTCGAATAGCTGACCAACTCTCGCCGTATCATGACAGTCATTTTTCGGCTTTCTCTACTGAGGTGCTCGTCCGGTAGAACCGGGACACAAACGCAGTAGTTCTCCCTGTGCCGCCTTAGCCGATATAGCGGAACTTAAGGCAGAAAAACATGCGAGCTGGGCAAACCCAACATTTGACCCAAGACATGATTCAGAGCTGATGCTTATAATGCTATAAGTTTGGGGTGCCGAACTTCCATGAAGGTGTTCGGACTTTATTGCCGTATTATGGGTAAAACGAAGCCCCTGGCATATTTAAGGCATATTGCGGTGTACGGATGCCACTTGAAAAAAGAATTTCAATAAGAAATAACAGCAGATAAGCATCATATAAATCCACATGTTGTATTTGAATGGTACATCGATGCGTATGTGTACAGGTAATGTGATAGAAAAAGAGATATGACTGTGGAACCTGCTGAGACCAGGGGGGAAGAAGCTGTGTGCCGATCCGGAGTATAGTCGGATGGTCATTGCGGGGAGTATCTAAGGATTCCCTTGCACGTTCGAGCTGCTTCCAAATCGCTAGTCCTGGTCAGCGCAAGGGTGAACCTGCAAAGGGAATGTAAGAAATGTTTGTGTGCCGGAGAGCGGTTGAGCCGCGGTATGCTGCCTATCCTGGCCTTTGCCGGAGTGTTTAATTGAGCTCTGGACGAGCCGGGCTATCCTGCCGCGAAGTAGTTCGGAGTCCTTTGGCTGTGTCCGGGAGCCTGGCTGTCGACTCGAGGTTCGATTAGAAGGTGCCACTCGTTGCTTCTGCTGTTAAAGCAGCGGTATACTCCTTGGTGCCGAGGGAAAGTTCGGCCTGGCCATTAACCGTGATGATGCCGCGCGGACCGGGCATCTTGAGCTTACCATAGGCGTAATGTGGCACCGCATTGAATCGAGCAAATGCAGTTCGTCCGAGCAGTGCCTGATAATCACTGCGGAAGGGGACGATGTCGAAGATTAACTCTTCGGCACGGTAATTGTCTGGTGATCCGAAGACTACCTCAAGGGCGATGGAGCCTATACAGCTGGCCTCCACACCTTGTATAATACCTCTAAAGGTGGCTTTAGTGGGCTTGATCACCGAATGATCGATGCCCATCTTGTGCATTGTGTCCTGGTAAAGCAGGTTTAGACTGCTGCCTCCGTCCATAAGGACTCGTGTGAGGTGGAACCCGTCAATTATTGGGTCGAGGACTAGTGCGGCTGGATTGCCCTGATTGGTGTTATCCGGACGATCCGTACGGTTGAAGGTCATCAGCCCTAGTTTATATTCTGGGACGACTAGTTCCGTTAAGTCGACATCCCTAGGGGTGCGCATCTGGTCCGGGTTGGGAGTGTGGGTGCCATTTACCACGTTCACCGTTTGGATTTGCGGGGGAAATTTCTTTTGCCCTCCTGTATTCGGTGATCTGGGCTCCTCGTCGCCATCATCGCTTTGAGACCCCTTATCTTTGTTTTTGGTGCCTGACCTGCCGGCTTGTTTGAAGACCCAGCATTCTCTGTTGGTATGATTGGCTGTTGTTCCTGGGGTGCCATGAATTTGGCCTGGGTGGTCGAGTATGCGGTCCAGACTGGACGAATCCAAATTGTCATTTTTGAGTGGCCCATTCCGCTGACCGGACTTAGAGCCACTAAATCCGGCATTGACTTCCGTATCTTCGGCGTTTTCACTATTTTTGCGGCGCTTGCGTTTGTTGCGTTGGGGTTTGCCGTTGCTATCTCTGGCCTCGGATGTGCCAGGGTTGCTTGCTGTGTTGTTGGTACGGGCCAACCAGCTATCTTCGCCCGCGCAAAAGCGGATCATGAGTGTCGTGAGGGCTGCCATGGATTTTGGCTTCTCTTGGCCGAGATGTCGGGCAAGCCACTCGTCACGGATGTTATGTTTAAAGGCCGCTAGGGCTTCGGCATCCGGACAGTCGACAATTTGGTTCTTTTTAGTTAGGAATCGAGTCCAGAATTTCCTGGCTGATTCTCCGGGCTGTTGTGTTATGTGACTTAAATCGTCAGCATCCGGTGGCCGCACATAAGTGCCCTGGAAGTTGTCCAAGAATGCGTCTGCAGGGTTCTCCCAACTTCCGATGAAGTTTGCCGGCAAGCTGTTCAGCCAATGCCGAGCCGGCCCTTTCAAATTTAGCAGGAGATGCTTGATGGCGTGTAGATCATCCCCGCGGGCCATGTGAATGTGGAGGAAGAAATCCACTATCCATACCGCGGGGTCTGTAGTGCCATCATATGATTCAATGTTCACATGTTTAAACCCTTCTGGGAATTCATGATCCATTACTTGATCAGTGAAGCATAGGGGGTGTGCGGCGCCTCCGTGCCGGGCTATATCACGAGGCAGTTCATACGAGTCTTGTCTGCTGTATTCGGCCCGGCCGGATTTGCTTTTAGTATATCCGGCGTGACGGTCGTCGTCACACGTTGAGGCGCGTCCCCATGATCCGTAGACCGATCTTTTATGTCCTGATTTGTTTTCCAATATGTCTCGCAGGTCCTGCGTGTTTCCCCGGGCCTTGGTATTTTTGTTTGGCTGGCGACGGGGTGAGGGCTGGAATTCGGGCTGATATGCCGCTTTGTCTCGGCCACGGGGCGGCCGGTCAGCCACATCATACACTGGTAGTGTAGGCTTTAATGCTTCCTTTTCGAGTTCGGGTAGCAACTTGCGCTTTGGGAAACTTTTGGTTGGGCGTTCGAGTTCGTATTCCTCGGCTGCCAAAACCTTGGTTCATCTATCCGCTAGCAGATCTTGATCAGCTTGAAGCTGCTGCTGCTTTTTCTTCAGGCTTTTTCCTGTGGCTATAAGCCGGCGCTTGAAGCGCTCCTGCTCGACGGGATCCTCAGGCATGATAAATTCTTCGTCGCCGAGGCTCGCCTCGTCTTCGGAGAGGGATATGTAAGTGTCATCTTCTGATTCTCCCTCCGTCGCCTGTTTCTTAGGGCTAGCTTGCCCATCCTCCTGCTCGAAGCCTGGCTGGAGGGGATTGTCTTTGTCTTCGGCACTATCTGCAGCGTTATTGTCTCTTGTGCTGGTATCGTTGCTTTTGGTATGGCGGGGCTTAGAGCGGCGCCGATGACGCCGGTGCTTAGATTGCTTCTCGAGGGGATTATCCTCCGTTGCCTTATTGCCATCGCTTTCTTTGGGGGTGTCCACCATGTATATATCATGTGATGAGGTGGCAGTCCAGCGCCCTGTGGGCAGTGGTTCCTGTTCTTCTCCTGCATCATCGTCCATACCGTCAATGTCTTCGGAGCCGAAATCGAGCATGTCGGTTAAGTCATCGACAGTGGCTATTAAGTGGGTGGTGGGTGGGGAACGAATTTCTTTGTCGTCCGCTTCCCACTTGAGCCGGACATAGTTCGGCCAAGGGCCTCCTGACAAGGAGAGAGACCTTAATGAATTCAGCACGTCGCCCAGGGGCGAGTGCTGAAAGATATCCGCGGAGGAAAACACCATGATCGGCGCCCAATCAGATTCGATAGGCACGGACGCAGGCGGTTCGGAGCCCGTTGCCGGGGACGAATCCAAGGGTCCGGCAACACGGGTCTCGTAGGAGGTGAAGTCAGTATTCGGCTCTACCGCCGCTGAGTGTGCGGCCTCCGTGGCGGGGTCCATCCACCCGTCCTCGGACGGCGCCATCTGCTCCGGATTGAGGGCCGGAGTAGCCACAGGTGTGATCTCCTGAACACCGTCCAACGGCAGAGCTAAGTCATGCTCGTTGTGACTGTGCGGCGCACCTGACATGGGCTCGAATCCGTCAAAGATCGAGTCTCCGCGGATGTCGGCAGTATAGTTTAAGTTTCCAAACCTGACCTGACGGCCAGGGGTGTAGCTCTCGATCTGCTCTAGATGGCCAAGCGAGTTGGCCCGCAGTACGAAGCCACCGAATACGAAGATTTGTCCGGGGAAAAACATCACCCTGGATTGCATCGTTGCCGATGATCGAAGGAGCCATCGAGCCTTATTGTGACGGCACAGTGGAACTCTCAATGAAAGCACCAATGTCGGTGTCAAAACCGGCAGATCTCGGGTAGGGGGTCCCGAACTGTGCGTCTAAGGCGGATGGTAACAGGAGGCGGGGGACACAATGTTTACCTAGGTTCGGGCCCTCTCGATGGCGGTAATACCCTACTTCCTGCTTGAGTGATCTTGATGATATGATTATTACAAAAGTTGATCTACCACGAGATCGTAGAGGCTAAACCCTAGAAGCTAGCCTATGATTATGATTGTTGTTGTCCTACGGACTAAACCCTCCGGTTTATATAGAGACCGGAGGGGGCTAGGGTTACACAGAGTCGGTTACAAGGGAGGAGATCTACATATCCGAATTGCCAAGCTTGCCTTCCATGCAAAGGAGAGTCCCATCCGGACACGGGACAAAGTCTTCAATCTTGTATCTTCATAGTCCAACAGTCCGGCCAAAGTATATAGTCCCGCTGTCCGAGGACCCCCCTAATCCAGGACTCCCTCACTAGTGAAACACGAGGAGGGGTCTGGCTGAGCCTGGGACGGCGCCAAGGGCCTACCCTCGCGGACTGCTACGGGGGCGCGCCGCTTTTGTTTGATTCTTCCTTTTCTTCCTGCATTAAGAGAGAGACAAGTATGGGGCCCCGCAGGGGCGTGCAATGAACCATGATTTCCAAGTTGCTATGCTATGTTTATCGTTCCTGTGTCGTGTTGCAGCATCAGCATTTTATGTAGGCGCGTAAAAATAACTTAGCTTGGCGCGCTCAAAGTAGTTTCCGCCTCGTGAGGCGTGCATTTCCCAGTACCTGGCGAGGCCTCCTTGGCTTGGGGGCGTCTAGGAACCGCAAAAATTCATTAGGAAACTCTTATTCTTCCGAGCCCTGGTCGCAGGCGCAGCCAGCCATGACCCAGCGCTTTGCATCGTGGTACCCGAGGGGCACGGATTGAGAGAGGTGTGCCAGCTTGCGAGCTCGAGCAAGGGTGCCTCGCGAAGAACAGGAAAAATGCTCACGAGGGCAGAATAGGAAAAACGCTTACGAGGGCACTTGTCCAACCCCCTCGCGAGGCATGCGAGGGAGAGTACGGGTCAAAACAAGGAACCAAGGGCGGAAACGGAGGCAAAAGGCGACGGAACCAAGCCAGCAAGGAACACCAGAAAGCAAATTTTCATTAAAGAGGGGCAAGCCAACTACGAAAAGCAAAAGAAAAGCCGCGTCCAGAACATAGTCTAGTCTTCTCACCAGCGCGGAGCTAAGTGCTGCCACTAGGACGTGGGAGGGAGGCCCCGAGGCCCGAGGGCGGCACTCCTGAGACTCCGGGGCGTGTACAGCCCCACTCATTATTATGTGAGTGTGTCACAAGCGGAGACCTTCATAGGCGTGAACCTTGCTTCATATCGCCAGACGAGGGCCCCGCCTTGCGCCACCCTCGACCACCATTGGGGCGTCCGGAAACCAAGACGATGCCAAGGGGCAAAGGGGACGCTAGCGGCGCCCTCTGCCGGGAGGAAGGCTCGCCAGTGCCTCCCCGGCAGAGGACCTACCTTCGGGCGACGCCTTGCTCCGTGCGACACGGGGAGGGGCCATGCTCCTGGCTCCTTCCACGCAGCCCCGGGCGCTTCCCTTGGTCGAAGGGGGCTGCCGTGCTGGGGCCGTCATCCACCGCTGTGACCTGATTCACTTGCCACCCATGGTTAGCGTAAGCCTGCTCCTGAGAGATTAGTGGTACCCTGTAGCTGTTGTCGCCGGCATGGTCGGCGAGGTTCCCGGGTGGCTCTTGGAAGGCCTCAATTTCCAGCGTCTCCTCTTCCCAACCCGGCTTGAGGAACATGCCGGGGTCATCTTCCGGCATGTACTCCTGGTCCATCATGCGGGGCACATAGGCCTCCGGAGCCGTCGCCCTGGAAACCTCGCTGAAGTGCCCCGCACTCCACGTCACCCGGCCCGACGCGCCGCTCCGAGGATGGTAGGGCGGCATCCTTCCGGGACCGTGGGTGGCAACGCTCACGCCTGCGCCCATCGGGGGAGGCACAGGTGCGATTGGGTGTCCGGCGCCGCTGGTTGCATCAATGCCGACGAAACCTCCTGGTGCGCCCAGGAGCACGCGGGCGTGACGAGGCCCACTATGCGATCCGGCCGCCACCCAAGGCGTATGCAAGGAGCAGAAAGGTGGCGTACCCCTGGCTGCGGTGTCCAATAGCTCGGCAACCCGCTCCAGCAACGCATCTCGGCCGCTCTCCATCAGTCGACATCGCAGTAGCTCCCGCGCCACTGTGAGCGCGGCCCTCATGTTCGCTTGTTCACGTCGGTTGTGCGGCGCCGTCGCCGCAGCGTAGCTTGAGGCCGTTGCGGCAGCCCGCGCACGCCACGGAGTAAGGGTGGATGGCATCGGACCGCGCCGCCCATGCCCCACAGCGTTTGGCGGTGCGCGTGCCGCTTGGAGCGTGGGGTTGAGGTCTTCTTGGGCGGACGACGCCGCCCAGGCTGGCCAAGCTGCCCAGTGGTCGGCACCGGCCCTCAGGTCACCGGACATCGGTGCTGCAGAGTGGTGGCGGGTCTGCTGATGGAAGAGAGGCTTCGGCGCACCCCAACCTGGTGCGCCAAATGTCGGATTTCGGGTTCCGGCAAAACCCTCGAGGTTCGAACACTGGGGTGCGCACGAAGATCTCTCCTCCCTCTAGCACCCACCCTCGCCGCGATCTCAAAGCTTCAGCGCGTCAAACTCGCAGAACAAAGGGACACAAGATTTATACTGGTTCGGGCCACCGATGTGGTGTAATACCCTACTCCAGTGTGGTGTGGTGGATTGCCTCTTGGGCCGAGGATGAACAGTTACAAGGGAAGAACAGCCTCCTGAGGATAGGTGCTCTTGTGCTTGGTGAGTTTGTGTCGATGAGCATGATCTGAGTGGCTTCGGATCAGTTCCGTTCATCCCCCATCTACTTTGGTGGCTAGCCCTATTTATAGAGGCCCTGGTCCTCTTCCCAAATGCTGGCGGGAAGGGATGCCACCACGGCCAAATTTGAAGGGAGACAACTAGTACAAGTTATCCTGACTAAACGTGGTCTTCGCCTGCCAAAGGCTCTGGTGGTGATGCCGTCCTGGGCTCCACGGTGACCTCCGTCCTGTCGTCTTGCTAGTCTTGGTCTCGTTGCACTGATATGGAAACCTTTGCCTAATGCCTCGGGACTCCTCGCCTGTGCTTGCCTCTTTAGCACCAAAGAGGAAACGAGGACACTGTGCGCGCTGGCGCCCGCCTGGCGCCTGCCTGGCCCCGGTCGTCGTGGATTACGTCACAGGAACCTCGCGAGGTTCCCCTTGCCTTGATCTCTCCGCCCCTCGCGAGCTGGCCTGGTGAGGCTGCCCCCGAGGAGGTCTTGCGTCGTCCGCCTCGCGAGGCTTGGCCCCTCGCGATGCTTGGCCCCTCGCGAGGTTCTTGAGTGTTTGCTGATGAAGATGGGTCGTACAGGGCCGCTGGTGGAGCCACGCCGTGGGCAGCAGGCAGGCAAGTCTAGGGACCCCCGTTCCTAGGACGCCGACAATTCAAGTGGCTCCTAAGCACGTTTGTTGAGGCAATGGGAGGAAAAGAGCCGAAATACATAATAACAGACCAGGACCAGGGGATGAAGGCTGCAATAAAGGAAGCTCTTCCGAGAACGAGGCGCAGGTTCTGCTGGTGGCATATTAGGAAGAACATGAAGGAAAATAATGCAGCAGTGTTTGCGCAGCACCCAGGGATGTCTGATGATATATTTCAAATCATAAAAAACTCACTAGATCAAGACAAGTTTGAGCGTTCGTGGAAAGCAGCAATTTCTATGCACAAGGCAGAAGGCAACAAACACCTGAACACGCTATGGGAACTCCGAAATTTCTGGGTGCCGGCCTACTTCAAGGACTGCTTCTATCCTTTCTCGTCAACAACTACTTGCAGTGAGAGCACAAATTCGATGTGGAAGAATTACGTCGACCACAAGGACACTATAAAAAGGTTTGTTGGTGCATATCACATGATTCAGCAAAATTGCCTCGCGACACATGACAAGAAAAGACACTGAACAGTCGAGAAGACGCCATCACTAGAGACGGGTATTCTGATTGAGAGAGAAGCAAGTGAAGTATACACGAATGAAATTTTCAAGAAATTCCAGCTGGAGCTACGGAACCGGACATGCTACAAGTGCTCTGACCTGGCAAAGGGGAGGTAGTATTTTTTTTAAAGGATTATTGAGCCTGGAACAAAAGAGTGGAAACCATATCCAGGCGAGGAATTTGACAGGTCTGAGTTTAGGGTAGATGTGGATGAGCAAAAGGAAATATACAGTTGCATCTGCAAGAAAATGAGTAGGGATGGCATTCAGTGCTGCCATGTGCTTAAGGTGATGGACCAAACAGGCATGATCGATCAACTTCCAAAATCCTTCATCATCCCTAGATGGACCAGGAATCTATCAGAGAGTCTGAAAGTTCTGTCTACAAGTCAAGGTGATAGCATGACCGCACAAGACGATGAAACTATGAGATTTGGCCTCGCTTACGCTGAGTTGTCGGATATCTGTTCAAATGCTTGCAGAAAAGAGAAGGCATACAGTGTGCTGCATGAGTGTACGCTAGATATGAAAAATAAAAGTCATGGCGGCACTTGCTAAGGAACCAGACACAGGCATTCTTGTCGAAACTCCCAAGAACCCTCCCATGAGTGGCTCAAAGCGCACAAAAAAAGGAGATTGAATCAAAGCTGGTTCTGCGAAGAAAGGAAAAGGCAACAAAGCCGCATCCAAGTGTGGCCATTGTGGAGTAAAGGGTCACAGGAAAACAAACTGCCAGGAAACCCAGAAGTCCAGGAGAGGATGAGGATTAAAGAGGAGAAGAGGAAATCGCAGCAGGAGAAGAGGGAAAGGTCAATGAAATGGTCGACAACACCGACAACACCATCGAGGACATCAAACGGCTCAGGAGAATGCACTCCAAGCCCAGGAGGAGGAACGTCAAACGCCAGCAACTCCAATGACCCCACTGACAACAGGGAGCATTTATCAAAGTCTTGCATCTATGCCAGAATCGAACATCACACAAGCCAGGCACACAGAATGCGCGTAGGGAAGCCTGGGACAAGGCACGGAGTCTGCGCAGTCCATTTCCAGAAAGGAAAGATCCGAGTGGAGACTTTTTGGTACCGGAGAATAGTACGAATGGAAAAATTAAAAGGTAATAATGCAGCTTAAACATGACGTAAGCAAAAAACAGTGATGTCCGCAATCATTCGCTTTGTTTTTATGTATGTATATTAATTTTACAGGTAAATAGGTTGAATAGCTACGCACAATGGTGGGGTTGCACAAGGGTGGAGAAGGAAGAATGGATCGCTGAATATTCAAAAACAAGGCCGCACGTGGAGCGATGAAATAACAAGCGATCGGTGAGGAGGGCGGGCGGGTGTCGATTGTTTATTTTTTTGTGTTGTGGTTATAAGAACGGCTTGTAAGTTAATTTGCTGCAGTTATAGAAACAAAACAAATTTAAATAAGAACGCCTTTTGCTTCTTTATGTATTTTTACTCGGCGGAGAAAAATATCAGAGGCACAGGTTTCCTTGTTATTTTCCGCAGCCGCGTCGGTTTCTGAACGTGGATGTTGTAAGCATACAAGCATGCTTCTCTGCTCCATGACAGAGATAAAAATAACTGAAGGGCACAGGCAGCCACGGCCATGCCACTGGTGAGTGTTCAACTGTGACTCTCACGGTTGCATGGTCACGCCTGCCGTTATGGAACGAAAACATTTTTAAGCACAGAATCTGGGTCGTGCTTCTGGGGCCGCATAACAATGGCTTTCGTGGTAACGGCGCCTCGCCTGTTCTCACGCCTGTTCTTCTGTTATGAATGCATGTCTGTAAGTAATTGAAATATAGAGCACATAACCGTGCTTGCGATGCGTGTCCAACCGTGCCTCATATGCCTTCACGCCGTGCTTCTCTGATGCAAAGATTTCAAACACAATGGGTCATGGTTGTGTTTCTGTTTCTGTTTCACAAATGGATATAGTGCCTGGCAGTAGGTTCACGGCGTTTCCTGTAAGAGAATCACCTCTTTACATGCTACTGAAGCACGTGGAATCATGAGCATGCCTGTGTGGCATGTAGAACAGTGCGCGTCGTATCACTTCACGACAGTTGTGTGGTACGTGGCAAACCGTGTGTCTGCCATGGTCGTGCCCGTTTGACAGTTAGAACAGTGCATCTCGTATCACTTTCCTATGAAGGCATGATCGTGTGTGGTTCCTAACAAACCGTGGCTCTGCCATCACTTCACTTGCTTGCTTTTGTCTGTGAGCTTTTCGGCAGAATCATCTGCATGGCAGAGGCACGGCCTTGATTCTACTTAACTTTGAAACAGTCTTTATAGTTACTTAATTGTCAATGTGCCAGTGGAAAATTTTGCAGCTTACAAAGGCAAGATGAGTGTAGAATTGTGCTTCCGGCGTCGAACAGATTCTTCAAAGTAATGTGTGCGGCAAATAATTAAAACACAGAGGGGCACGCCCGTGCCTGGTCTGCGTGTTCAACCGTGCATCTCGTACCTTGAAAGGCCGTGGCTCTATTTAATGTTTCAAGCAGCCACCTTCCGTTTACTTGTAATGAGTAGTAATTAACCCGGACCCTCGCGCCAAAAAAAGAGGTAATTAATCTGGACCCCTCCGCTCCCCGTCGTGGGTATTTAAGTCGTTTCGTGGATTGACAGGTTGTAATCCATTTTCCCAGCTCCACCTCACTGAGCACTGATCGTGGGCGGCGCCACCCCAGCAATGGAGGTGGAGATAGAATGCGCTGCTCATAGCACCAAGAGGTTCAGTGTGGCTCCACCGGCGACGCCGCCTACTGGTGGTGTGCTGGTCGTCGGAGGGGATGGAAGCGGCGACCGTGATCCCTCTCGATCCGAGGAGGAAGAAGAGGATGTCGTGCGGACCGCATCAGCGATCTCGCCGACGCCGTCCTAGGTGAGATCATCTCCCGTCTTCCCATCAAGGAGTTCATCTGTACTCAAATCCTCACAAGTCGTTGGTGTCCTTTGTGTCCCACCGCTCCTCTGAATCTCGACTGCCGCGAGATCTCTGTCTCTCATCTTTTTAACAACGGAGAAATAGTTCACATCGACACCATATCTCAGCTGTCCGCCTTTACCAAGGAGCGCGTTCGCAAATGCTATTCTGGAATGCGGCTCTGTCGAAATCCTGTCAGTAATGTTGTTAGTCTTCCGGAATCCATTCTGCCCGGCCATGCTGGCTCGGTTAGCCGCCTCTCTATCCCGGCGTGCTACCTACAGTGCAGACCCTCCACCGTTGATGCCTGTCTCCGATCCTAGAAGCTGAACAATATCCAGATTCTTGAGTTCTACTACCTCTTCCCAGGATTTCTGACACAAGAGGTAACACTACTGGATCTATGCACTTCATCTACGCCCTCGGCACCGGAGTTTGTGTTTCGGTTTTCCTCCTCTCTCCACACCCTCACCTTTGCTCTTTGCCAAATACCAGACAATTACGTAGGGACGCTTAAGCTACCACTGGTGAAAATACTCTCGCTTGTGGAAGTTGATATATCAGACGCCTCGCTGCAAAGCATAATCCACTAGTTTCCGTGCACTTGAGTCTCTCCTGCTTGTTTGCAATAGAGGAGGTCGTCGCATCACAATAAACTCGTCTAACCTTGTAAGCATTGGCATTTGTTTTCCACACGGAGAACTCATTATTGAGGATGCCCCTTCGCTTCGACGGTTGATTGTTGATTGTCTGGTCGACGACTGTTCGATAATCGTTGTCTCTGCACCTAAACTGGAGACGTTGGGTGAATTCGTGTTCGTGTCTCCCTCGACGTGTCTTGAGGTACTGTCTTTCCTTCATACTAGAACCGATCAGCTGCACTTGTTTCGATGTTTTTTCTATTAATTTGATGGTCTATGTTCTATTCTTCATGCAGAGTTAGGACTTGGAGGTAACCGGTGTCTCTGCGCCTGAACCGTATCCATGTCGTCTCACGTGTCTTGAGGTATTGAGTTTTCACGATACTTCCAGCTTCACTTTGTTTGTGAGGAAACAAGTTTTATTTAATCCAACCTTTATTCTATTAGTTTTGTGATCCATCTTCTGTTAATTTTCATGAAGGGTTTGGAGGCAGTCAGTCTAACAACAATGCGTCAATCTGTCAAGACCTTGCTTATCTGCATGTATTATAAAGTGGACATCGTCGTTGAATTGCTGCAATGCTTTCCAAAACTGGAGAACTTGTTTGTCGAAGTGATGATCTTCAAAAATGTGCATACTGTAGTACTCATTCCATTTCAAAATGCTTGTCTTAATTTTGACTGGAATTGATGCACCCGTATCTACACATGATTTATTCATGGATACATCCATATATAGACAAGTCTATGTCTAACTTCTTGTTACAGAGGTGGTAGAACTAATTGTTTCATTTGGTTTTTTGATGGTCTATATCTCTTTTTGTAAACGCTAAGTATTTTCAACCTATAATTTATATTTTAGGGATTGTTGATTTGTCGTGGTGAAAAAAAAACAAATGGCTTCGTAAGCACCGGCAGTTTCTCAAACATCACGACGTTTGTCTGAAGACAGTATCGCTGGAAGATTATGTTCGCTCTGGGAGTTACACTGAATTTGCGACGTTCTTTGTTCCTAGTGCAAAGGATCTGGAGACCATCACCATTAAGTTTACCTACCCTCCCACAGAGTTCACGGGAGTATTTTACGAAATGCAACAAAGGGTTCTGTAGTGGCATAGAAGGGTTTCTAAACGTTTCCATCTTAGATTATCATCAAGTTGCAGCCACGCGCGTCCGCTTTTAAGAAAGAGGAGTGCTGAATACCTAGATTTGACGGTTCCGTTCAGGTGTGGATGCTGAAATCAGGCCTTGTGTTAGTTGTCCAGGTGTATGGAATTATTTGTTGTTGCGTTCTTTTGAGCTTGGGTTTTATGTAAACTTTATCAGACAACCATTGTAGTCTTTGCACCGTGTGTAGGCTTGTCTGTTTTTGTGTTGCGTGCAGCCATGAAGGAAATGTGGGGTTTTGCGGCTTTGTACGGGCCAAACGACTATAAAATGCTGTGGCACCAAGGTTAAAAGATATAAAGTAGATTAAATATTTTCAGTGGAGAGATGCACGCTGTATGTGTAACCGTGCCTGTGTTGTATGTACGACAGTGCCTGTTGTATGTACCTGTCATGCACAGAATGCATGCACAACCATGCATGTGTTGTAGGTAGAGCAGTGCTTCTCGTATGTACCTGCCATACACACTGAGGAGCTGCAGTTGAGCCTTGCACTAATGGAGCTGCATTTGAGCCGCTGCACTGTTTCTGCTCCTTGTACTGTGGTTATAAAAATGGCTTGTAAGTTTATTTGGTGCAGTTGTAGAAACAAAACAAATTTAAGCAGAACAGATTTTGCTTGTTTAGGTATTTTTATTACTCAGCTGAGAAAATATTATAAGGGCGATGGGTTTGCTTGTAAATTTTTGCAGACGTTTCTTTATGAAGTTGGATGGTGTAAGAATACAACCATGCATCTCTGCTGCGACACAGGAGAGATGAAAAGAGATGAAAGCATAGACAGCCACCACAACGGTGAACCCAACGTGTTTCACGGGGCGTTACGTAGTGCCTCTGGTGACCGCACAACCAAGTTTCTACTCAACAGGCCACACCGAAATGCGTCTCGAGGATTCTAGCCGTGACACTGTAGACTCACAACCATGCTTTTGACCTTGTTGTGGCAACGTGATGTTTGTTCTCTGCTTGAAAAATGTGCCTTCCATAGCCACCCTACTGTGCGCCTAACAAAGGAGCAACGCCAGCTGATAAAGTGCTTTTTCTACTACTAAAAGTGTGGCCCTCGTTGCTTGACTTCCATGCGTTTGACAGTGTGGCCCCTTGATACAGAACCGTGGTTGTAGAGAGTTCTTGCCCGTGCTTTTAAGGACAATGTCTCTCAAATCGGCCATTCATTGCCTCACAAAGTAAACAGTGAGGTTTCACATCTGAATCCAATTCCGTTATGTTTGTGCAGTAAACGCACGAATGTGACTCTATGTAATACCACACCATGACTCCACAGGTTCACGTTCGTGCCTCTTCGTCCGAACGAGTCGACGGAATCATTCGGAACACAAACCCAAGCGAACATGACTCTATATAATACCACACCATGCCTTTGTGGGCTTTCCACACGTGCCTATGAGCCGAAACACTGAAACACAGAACGCCAAGCAGCCACGAACGTCCACGCTATCGTGAGTCCACAAGTCATGAGGCTACTTGATACAGAACCGTGGCTGTAGAGAGTTCACGCCCGTGCTTTTAAGAACAGCGTCTCTGGAATGGGTCATTGCGTCCCTTCACCAGTGTCAATATAAATGCCTCCCCACACCGGTCACCCTTTCCCAGTCACTCCATCAGCCGCCACCCACATCAAACCCTAGAGATGGATCCTAATCTTGATTTGGGAGATGTAACACAGGAGGAGGGAGAGGCCGTGGAGGTGACGCCTCCGGCAGCACAACAGTAGAGGAGGAGGAGGAGGAGGCACAGGCAGAGGGAAGAGGTGGCCGCCCAGGATGAGCAGGAGCAAGAGTACAACCGCCGGCTCTCTAATAAGGTGATATGGAAGTGCATTGATGAAGGGCTTGAGCTTGTTTTCCGTGATGGAAGCGGAAGGAGCTTCATGCAGATCATTGCTTGGGCGAGGAGAAGAGCAGTCATGGCTCCTCATCCAGCTACTCGGGCAAAGTGGGATCGTTTCTTCCAGCGTTATGACTGATCTGTTTTTTCTATGTATGTATCTATCTATTTATCTATCTTCCTATCTATGTATAAGTGGTGTTCTTTGTAAGATCTGAATGAGAATCAATGTGTATGGTACTATGTGCTACTATGAAATTATTTATTAATATCTCTATGTATGCTACTCCGGATCTTTCTGTGCTTCTCTGAATCAATATGAATATGAATATATCTGAATCAAATTCCATTAACTTCATATATCACAGAGACAAGATGATTGTAGAACCATGCTTCCGGCGTGGAACAGATTCTTTTAATGTATGTGTGCCGTAAAAAATTAAAACACAAAGGGGCTCGCCCATGCCTGGTTTGCGTGTTCAACAGTGCATCTTGTATAATCAAAGTCATGACTTTATTTAATGTTTGAAGCAGGCATCTACCATTTACAGAAAAAATAAAGGAGAGGTAATTAATTTGTACCCCTCCAGTGCCCCTCGGTATTTAAGTTGTTTCATGGGTCGACAAGACATAATCCATTTTTCCAGATCCACCTCACCGAGCACTGGTCGTATTTTAGGGATGGTTGAGATGTCGTTGTGACAAAAACATATGGCGTCGTAGGCACCGGCAGTTTCTCAAACATCACGACATTTGTTTGAAGACAGTAACGCTGGAAGATGATATTCCTTGCCTGGGTAACGAAGAAATTGCGACGTTATTTGTTCTATGTGCAAAGGATCTAGAGAGCATCAACACTAAGTTTGTCTACCCTCCCCCGGAGTTCACTGAAGTATTTTACGAAGAGCCACAAAGGATTCTGAAGTGGCACAAATTAAAAAGGCTTCTAAACACGCTCGTCTTCGATTATCACCAAGTTACACCCACGTGCGTCAGTATTTAAGAGATAGGAGTGTTGAATATCTGGATTTGATGGATCCATTTCAGATGTGCATGCTGAAAAATAGGTCTTGAGATGGTTTCTCATGTTCTTCGGAGTTATTTGTTGTCGTGAACTTTATGAGTTCGCGTTTTGTCTAAACCTTGTCAAACAAATGTTTTTCTCTTTACACTATCTGTAGGCTTTGTTTGTTTTTGTGGTGTGTGCAGCCACGAAGGAGCTTCCAACTGATGAAATCAATCTACCTTAATGTCTTTTTATGTTTATGCTACTTTATGTCATAGTCGCCAGTCATGTGGAATTGCGCCAATAAACGTGTGCCTCTTTCTGTCTCTCGAATTGGCCGTTACGTGCCTCACAGAGTAAACAGAAAGTGTTGACATCTAAACTAGATCCTGTTAGGTTTCCGTAATAAACGCACATACGTGACTGTGGGTAAGAAAAAACCATGCCTCAGTGGGCGTCAGGTGGGTGCCTCTCATTCTGACCGAGTCCACCGACTGATTCGGAATACAAACAGAAAATCTTTGTGCGTGACTCTATATAATAGCACGCCATTCCTTTGAAGGTTGTATGCCCATGCTTGTCACACTTAATAATGAAACATAGATAGCCACGAACGTCCATGCCTTTATCGAATAATATACGTAGAATCAAGAAAGAAGCGTGACGCAACTCAGTACGGAACCGTGTCCTTATGGAGTTCACATCCGTGCTTTAAAATACAAGGAAATAAGCTTTTAAAAACAGCGTCTCTCACACAGGCCATTCCGTACCTCACAGAGTAAACACCCATGGCAGTGCGTAAGAGAAGCAGTGTCAGTATCATTTTAAACTGAAACAAAGAAAGGTAGGAACGTCGACGCCTTCATCAGTGAACAAGACATGAGTCTAGTTGGTTCAAAGAACCTTGGCTGTAGAGACTTCACGTCCGCGCTTTTAAAAACAGCGTCTCTCGAATCGGCCATTATGTTAAAGTTCACATCTGTACCCATAAACTTGGAATGAACGTGACCTAGGAAATCAAAACACATTTGTTATCAAAGTTACTGACAACACGAGGTAATGCAAGACAAAATAAGAAACTTTTAGTGCACTACTTAATAGCTTCAGATACAACAATCAGGGTCGCTGATGTCTACTTAGTCCGGCGAGACTTCTTTTTTGGTTGCTCGACGCGAAGTTCCTCGATCTGTTTTTTCATAAGGTATGATTCCAGCTTCAGCTTGTCGCGCTGAAGTTTGAGCTGCACCTTCTCATCCATAAGAAGTGCAATGATGGCTTTGTTCTCGTCGCTCAACTTAGTGTTTATCTCCACGAGGTTGGAGAGGTGAGCTTCCACAGTCTTGAACAGGTTCTTCACCTGGACAAAGGAGAAGGTGTCAGATTGATGGCAAGATGCACCCTCATCAACTTAGGAGGAAGCTCACCGAAATAATCCACGTTTCACAACTAAATCAAGTAGCCGAAAGAAAGAAAAAATGAATGAAGCAGACGCAGAGCGAACTTATAGCTGAGTAAGCATCGGTAGCCGAGATCTCCTCCTGCGACTGGACACGGCACTCCGGAGTAGTTTCCTTATGCATAGCCATGGCTAAGAGTGTCAGGATAGAGAACGGCAAGATGACTGGATGGCCTGGAGGCGTACAAAAGGAGGAAGGGGATGTGGCTAGGGTTTCGAGACTCTGTCTGGCTTACTCATGTTTCACAACTAAATCAAGTAGCCCAAGGAAAGGAAAAACGAATGAAGCGGAAGCAGATTGAACTTACAGATGAGGAACCCTCACTAGCCTGGATCTCCTGCAGTGTCTGGACACGGGGTTCTGCAGTAGTCTCCTCCTGCCCAGCCATGGCGGAGAGGGTCAGGATGGGAAGCAGCAAGACGAATGGATGGCCTGGCGGCGGGAAGAGGGGAGATGAGTGTGTGGCTAGGTTTTCGAGATTCCGTCTGGCTTAAATAGCCGGAGCCTGGCCTTGGGCGAAGAGCCAGATTCACCGGAGGAGACGCCCGTTGGACCCTTGGGTTTCCGGGGCGGCGTCCACGCGGTGTTCACACCCGAATACGAGGAGACGCCCATCGAGTCGTTGGGTTTCCGCAATAAACGCACAAGCGTGGCTCCGTGTAAAACGCAAGCATGCCTTCCTAGGCCTCCCATCGTGCCTGTCCTGGTGATAGAGTCAATGGAATCATTCGGAACACAAAGAGACACAAACGTGACTCTAGTTAATAACAGGTCAATGCGTTTGTGGGCTTGACAACCGTGCCTGTGACATGAAACACTGAGACACAGAAAGTGGCCTTCATGTGTAAAGGACCGTGACGCTACTAAACACAGAAAGTCGCCTTTGTGCATTTGAGTTAAAATCTCCCAACGAAAACAAATTTAACACAGACAGTCGCTCGTCACTCTGCAGGACTTAATGATCATTTGTTTACGAATATAATTCAAGCAATTACAGAATCGCATGTTCTCACGCTTGTTCTTCTGTTATAAATGCATGTATGTAAGTAATTGAAATATAGAGCACATAACCGTGCTTGCGATGTGTGAACAACCGTGCCTCATGTGCCTTCACGTCGTGCTTCTGTGATGCAAAGATTTAAAACACAACGGGTCATGGTTGTGTTTGTGTTTCTATTTCACAAATGGATATAGTTCCTGGCAGTAGGTTCACGGCGTTTCCTATGAGAGAATCACGTCTTTACATGCTACTGAAGCACGTGGAATCACGACCGTGCATGTGTGGCATGTAGAACAATGCGTTACAATGCCGAAGGCAGGACCGTGTGCCTGGTACGTGACAAGCCGTGCCTCTGCAATCACTTTGCTTCCTTGGTTTTGTCCGTGAGCGTTTCAGCAGAATCATCTGCAAAGCAAAGCCACGGCCTTGAGTATTCTAGTCACTTAATTGTCAACGTCCCATGAAAAATTTTGCCGCCCGCAGAGGCAAGATGACTGTAGAACTGTGTCTCCGGCGTCGAACAGATTCTTCTATTGAGTGTGTGCCGTAAATAATAAAAACACGGAGGGGCACGCCCGTGCCTGGCCTGCGTTTTCAACCTTGCATCTCGTACCTTCTAAGCCGTGGCTCTATTTAATGTTTCAAGCAGCCACCTACCATTTACTTGTTACGAGTAGTAATTAACCCAGACCCTCGCATAAAAAAAAGGTAATTAATCTGGACCCTGCGCTCCCCGTCGTGGGTATTTAAGTCGTTTCGTGGGTCGACAGGATGTAATCCATTTCTCCAGATCCACCTCAGTGAGCACTGGTCGTGGGTGGCACCACCCCAGCAATGGAGGTGGAGATGGAAAGCGCTGCTCGTAGCATCAAGAGATCGAGAGTGGTGCCAACGGCGATGCCGCATTCTAGTGGTGTGCTGTTGGTCGGAGGGGATGGAAGCGGCGACCATGCTCCCTCTTGATCCGAGGAGGAAGAAGAGGGATGTCGTGTGGACCGCATCAGCGATCTCGCCGACGCGGTCCTAGGTGAGATCATCTCTTGTCTCCCCATCAAGGAGGGCATCCGTACTCGAATTCTCGCTCATCGGTGGCGTCCTTTATGGCCCATCGCTCCTCTGAATCTGGACTGCCGCGAGATCCACGTCTTTCATCTTTTTAACGATGGAGAAACAATTCATATCGAGACCACGTCTAGGCTGTCCGCCTTCACCTAGCAGCACGTCCGTCAATGCTATTCCGGAACTCGGCGCTCTCTAAAATGTTTTGCTGATGTTGTCAGTCTTCTGGAATGCATCATGTCCACTCATGCTGGCTCGGTTAGCCGCCTCTCTATCCCGGCGTGCTACCTGTAGTGCAGATCCTCCACCGTTGATGCCTGGCTCGATCCTGGAAGCTCAACAATATCAAGGTTCTTGAGTTCTACTACCTGTTCCCAGGATTCCTGAAGAAAGAGGTCACACTACTGGAAGTATGCAATTCATGTACACCCTCAGCACCCGAGTCCGTGTTTCGGTTTTCCTACTCACTGCACACCCTCGCCTTTGGTCTTTGCCAAATACCATACAATTACGTAGGGACGCTTAAGCTACCACTGGTGAAAAGACTCTCGCTTGTGGAGGTTGATATATCAGACGTCTCGCTGGAAAGCATAATCCACTCTAGTTGCCCTGCACTTGAGTCTCTGCTGCTTGTTTGCAGTAGAGGAGGTCGTCAGATCACAATAAACTCGTCTAACCTTGTAATCATTGGAGTTCGTTGTGCACACGGCGAACTCATTATTGAGGATGCCCCTTTGCTTCGACGGTTGATCCACGATATTCAGGTCGATGACTCGGTGATAACCATCATCTCTGCACCTAAACTGGAGACGCTGGGTCAATTTGTGTTTGTGAAAGTCAGTAAATTTATTGAGGTACTGACTTTCCATGATACTTTTAGTTGTACTTGTTCGGGTCTTTGTTTCTATTTAATCTGATGATCTATGTTTTATGCTTCACGGAGAAGGAGGACTTGGTGAAAATCGGTGTCTCTGCAATTGTACTGGATAAATTCACGGATGCTTGGGGTGTGTCATGGCTTGCGGTACTGAGTTTTCCTAATACTTGCAGCTGCAAACAAGTTTTATGTGATCCTACCTTTCTTATATTAGTTTTGTGATCCATCTTCTGTTAATTTTCATGAAGGGTTTGGGGGCATTCGGGCTAACACGATTGCGGCATTCTGTCAAGACCTTATTTATCCTCATGCCTTATATAGTCGACTTGGTTGTTCCCTTGTTGCAGTTGTTTCCAAATCTGCAGAACTTGTTTGTCCAGGTGATTATCTTCATAAACTTTCGTACTGCAGTACTCCTTCTGTCTCAAAAAACTTGTGTTACATTTGAGTGGAATCGTTACACCCGTATCTTGACAAGTGTATGACTAGATTTTCGGGACGGAGTTGGTAGAATTAATTGTTTCAGTCGGTCTTTCGATGGGCTATCTCTTTCTATATATGTCAGGTATTTTCTACTTTCATGTATATTTTTAGGGAGGATGCATTCGTCATGGTGAAAAAACAAATGGCGTGTTAAGCACGGGCAGTTTCTCACACATCACGACATTTGCCTGAAGACAGTAACGGTGGAAGATTATGATACCTTGCCGAGTAACATTGAATTTGCAAGGTTCTTTGTTCTGAGTGCAATGGAGCTTGACACCATCAGCATTAAGTTTCGCTCGCCTCCTGCAGAGTTCACGGAAGAATTTTACACGGAGCATCAAAGGGTTCTCAAGTGGGCCAAAGAGGCTTCTAAATGTGCTCGTCTTAGGTTATCATCAATTTGCAGGCACGCTTTTCTGGAATTAGAAAGCAGAAGTTTCGAATATCTGGATTTGACGGATCCATTCAGATGTGCATGCTGAAAATAGGTCTTGAGTTGGTTGGTCAAGTTCTTGGGAGTTATTTGTTGTTGTGAACTTTTTGTGTTCGCGTTTTGTGTAAATCTTGTCAAACAACCATTGTACTTTTTGCACAGTTTGTGGGCTTTGTTTGTCTTTGTGCTGTGTGCAGCCACGAAGGAGCTTCCAACTGATGAAATCAATCTACCTTCATGTCTTTTTATGTTTATGCTACTTTATGTCGTAGTCGCCAGTCATGTGGTAATGCGCCAATAAACGTGTGCCTCTTTCGGTCTCTCCAATTGGCCATGACGTGCCTCACAGAGTAACCAGAAAGTGTTGACATCTGAATCCAATTATGTTACATTTCCGTAATAAATGCACAAACATGACTCCAGGTAAGAACAAACCATGTCTCCGTGGCAGTCATGTGCGTGCCTATCCTTCTGACTGAGTCCACCGACTCACTCGGAATACAAGCAGAAAACCTTTGTGCGTGACTCTGTATAATAGCATGCCATGCCTTTAAGGGCTTTATGTCCGTGCTTGTGACCCTTAACAATGAAACACAGACAGCCGCGAACGTCCACGCCTTTTATATCGAATAATATACGTAACATCAAGAAAGAAGCGTGACGCAACTCAATACGGAACCGTGTCCGTAGGGAGTTCACGTTTGTGCTTTTAAATACAAGGAAATAAGCTTTTAAATACAGCCCGTCCATCTCCGCGAGCATGATTCTATGTAATACCATAGACCATGCCTTTTGAGCGCTTCAAAAACAGCGTCTCTCGAATCTGTCACTCATTGCCTCACAAAGTAAACAACGAGTGTTCATATCCGAACCCAATTCTGTTCGGTTTGCGCAATAAACGCATGAACGTGACTCTGCCTAATACTAAAGTATGCCCCATGGGCTTCTCGTCCGTGCCTCTCCGTCTAAACGAGTCAGCGAAATCATTTGGAAAACAGACACAAGCGGACATGAGTCTATATAATACCACACGATGCCTTTGCGGATTTGACGCCCGTGCCTATGACCCTTATCACTAAAACACAGAACGTCGCAAACGTACATAGCCGTGGCTGCAGAGACTTGAAGTCCGTTTAGCTAATGAAATGTACGGCTTGCGCAATAAACACATGAACGTGACTCTGCCTAATACTAAAGTATGCCTCCATGGGCTTCTCGCCCGTGCCTCTCCGTCTAAACGAGTCGACAGAATCATTCGGAAAACAGACACAAGTGAACATGATTCTATATAATACCACACAATGTCTTTGTGGATTGGACGCCCGTGCCTGTGACCCTTATCACTGAATCACAGAAAGTCACAAACGTACATAGCCGTGGCTGCAGAGACTTCAAGCCTGTTTAGCTAATGAAATGTACGGCTTGAGCAAAAGACCGTTTAGCCAGAGACAGAAATACCACGTTCGCTGTTGGCAAGGTTACAGATTGAGCAAAAAGGTACGGGCATTGTTTCACCACACCTACGTAAAAGCCAAACCGGAAAGTGGCGGCAACATCTCACTCCAGCACTATTTTCAACACTTACAAGTGAATGGATCCTTTAAATCCAGGTGCTCAACGCATGCATGCCTTAAATCCAAGTTCCTGTGCTTGCAACTTGGCGACAACCTAAGGCAAGCATGTTTAGAAGCCTTTTTGTCCCACTAAAGCACCTCTTTTTGTTGTTTGTAGAATTGATCCGTGAAGTCTTCTTGAAGAAGAAACTTGATCCTGATAGTCTCCAGCTGTGCTGCGTTGAGAATAAAGAATGTCGCAAATCGAATGCTTTCCTCGCATTGTACATAGCTTTCCAGCGTCAGTGACTTCAAACGAACGTCGTGATGGTGCTTACAAGAACAGTCGTTCGTAAGATTTTCTTCATTAGAGGCTCTTCCCTAAATAAACATGAAGATTTGAAATGGTTAGGCTCCATAAAGAGTGATTCTGTTGGGAGAGCAAGTGAAGGAATAATTCTATAACCTCCGTTGTGATAAAAGCTTTTTTTTAGTTTTGTCTACACACAGATGTGCCTAATACTGGTCCATGACCATATACAACTTTGTCCATTACATACAAATGTAAGTGACGTTTTCTTTATGAATGGAGTTCTACACCATGCATGGTATGTGTTTAAAATTTGTGTGAGAAGCATCACCTTGATATACAAGTTCTCCAAGCTTCGGAAGCGTTGCACCAAGACAAAGACTGCGTGCACGTCATAATCCATGCTGATAGATAACGTCTTGATAGAATGAACTTCTGTGGATGTGCTGACTGTCGGCAAACACTTCATGTAGAATAAAACATAATATTATTAAAATAAAGGTTGGATTACATGGAACTTGTTTCTACGAACAAATGGAGGTGAAAGTACTGTTGAAAGTCGGTACTTGAGTAATTATACTGTCATTTGCAATGTTGTTTTCACAGAAAATATAAGAAAATTTGCCCATGACCTGCAATTTAGGTGTAGAGGTGATAACTATCCGCAAGTTCTTGCTATGATCACCACAAAGCAACCGTTGAAGTGAGGAGGCATCCTCTATAACTACTTTCCCATAGTAACCACAAATGCCAATGCTTATAAGGTTAGGTGAGTTTATTCTGATACAATGGTGCCTGACTGTCCAAACAAGCAGCAGAGACTCGAGTGTAGGAGAACTAGAGCTGATGATGCCTTGTAATGAGACGTCTGATACATCAACATCCACTAGCGAGAGTCTCCTGAGCAGAGGTAGTTTAAGCGCCCGTACATAATTGTCTGGTAACTTGCAAAGAGCAAAGGCGATGGTTTGGAGAGAGGAGGAAATCTGAGGGTTGAATGCTGGTGGTGATGGCATGAGCGAAGGGCATGAGAATGGCACTATGTCATGTTGTCTCAAACATGGTGGAAACAGGTAGTAAAACTCGAGCACCTGGAGATTGTTCAATCTTGGGGATTGAAGCCAGGCATCGACTGTGGAGTGTCTGCAGTGGAGGTAGCTCGCCGGAATGCAGAGGCGGTGAACTGCTCTCTCACGTCCGGAGAGGATGGACTCTGGAAGGTACGGATCATCTTCACCGACATGTTCTTCTCTAAAAAAGTTCCGGTGTATGTTATGCGGATGAGTTCCTCCGGTGTGGCGGAGTTTGCGGTGATAACCTCGAAATGTACTTGATCTAGAGGGTTAAAAAGACATGGGACAGGGATCTCACGACAGTCCAGATTCAGAGGAGCGGTGCACCACAGAGGGCGCCACCGATGTGCGAGCACTTGAGTGCGGATGCCCTCCTTAGTGGAGAGACGGGAGATGACCTCACCGAGTATGGCGTCCGGGAGGTCGCTGATGCGGTCCGGAGCAAACTCCTCTTCCTGATCCTCGGAATCAGTGTGCGGCCGGCTGCCGCTTCCAGCCGCTACCTCCAAACCATTGGAGGAGGCCGTCGTCGGTGGCCCTAGCCTCGCCCTCTTAGTGCTCGGGGCACCGGAGTGGACCTCCATCTCCGTCTCCATTGCTGGGTTCGCGCCGCCTGCGAGCGCTGCTATTTGTGGCGTGGATCTGGAAAGACGGCTAGGTCTTCACTGCGGGCGGATCCAAGTGAGAGTTAAAGATAAGCGAGGAGGAGAGCAGATGCGAGTGGTCGTAAAGACAGTTAGGTTTTCTGTGCGTCCTATAGATTCATTACAGTGCTATTACTGGAAATTGAGACGTGCTTGTCGTGGAAGCACCGTGCATGTGCTTTATTTAAAACCGTGCCCAGGCTAGCTTTAGAGCCCTGCCTCACAAAGTAGACATGATGTTCGCGGAAAAACATTTGGATCACAGAGGCAGTACCGTGCGTCTGGTTTGTTTATTCTCAATGGCACTGCTCACGGAGTACTTGTGCAGTAGAAAATTCTTGAATTCCGGGAGACTCAATTCAAGCCGTAATTGCTTACAGTACAGAGAACGACGATGTAAAGCAGAGCCGTGCTCTTTTCTCTCTAGTCGACTTGCGTGCGTCCGATGCATGCAGGACAGTGCGTTTCGTATCTAAAAGACCGTGCTTTGTTTTCTTCCGCAATAGTGAAGGAAAAGGATAATTTATAGTTGTCGTCCAACTGGTCGACATCCCCTCCCCTCCCTTCCTCACACGCGGGATCCGCTCACAGTGAAGACCTAGCCGTTTTTCCAGATCCGCGCCACATATAGCGGTGCTCGCAGGCGGTGCGAACCCAGCAACGGAGACGGAGATGGAGATCCGGCCAGGTGCCGCGAGCAATAAGAAGGCGAGGTTCGTGCCATCGGCGAAGCCATCCTCTGGCGGCATGGCGGTAGCGGCCGGAAGCGGCACGGGCTCGGTCAATGGTTCGGAGAAGCAGGATTCTTGCCCGGACCGCATCAGTGACCTCCCAGATGGTGTCCTAGGTGAGATTATTTCCCGTCTGTCCACTAAGGAGGGCAGCCACACTCAAATCCTCGCACATCGGTGGCGTCCTTTATGGCACACAGCTCCTCTGAATCTCGAATGCAGTGAGATCCCTGTCGGTCGTCTTTTTAAGCCCCTAGAAACAGTTCATATCGACGTAGCCTCGATGCTCCCCATCAAGGATGTCATTCGCATTAGATATTTTGGAACTCAGTGCAGTTTTCAACCTGACGTTGATGGTTCGTGCCTTCCGGAAGCTATCATCTCCGGCCATGGGGGCGCAGTTCATCGCCTCTGCATTCCGGCGTGCTACCTCCACCGCAGACCCTCTACCGTCGACGCCTGGCTTCGATCCCCAAGACTGAAGAATCTCCAGGTTCTCGAGTTCTACTACATGTTCCCACGTTTTGTGGGAAAAACCATCACACTACCACACGAATTCTCTTTGTTCGTGCCCTCACCACCGACTTCCACGCCGTTGTTTTCCTCCTCACTGCACACTGTCACATTTGCTCTTTGCCAGATACCTGATAAGTATGCACAATCGTTCAAACTTCCACTGCTTAAGAGGCTTTCGTTTTTGGAGGTTGATATATCAGACGTCTCACTGCAAAGCATAATCAACCATGGTTTCCCTGCCCTCGAGTGGCTCCTGCTTGTTTGCAATAACCTGGACCACTGCATCAGAATAAACTCATCCAAAGTTGAACTCATCTGTATCCTTTGTGAGAATGGTGAACTCGTTGTTGAGGATGCGCCCTCACTTAAACGACTGATTCACGATATTCAGAGCCGGCAGTTGCAGATAACTGTCTTCTCTTCACCTAAACTTGAGTGTCTGGGCAATTTTTACGAAGGATTTCCTGAATCCAAGATTGTTTTTGGCTCTACAGTTATCGAGGTACTCACCTTTTGCACTATACTCTTTAGTTGCATTCGTTCCACTGCCCAAGTTTCATGTCATGCAAACTTTTATCCATCTAGTTTTATGGTATGTGCTTGGTGCAGGCTTTGTCTGTAGTCAGCCTATCAATGGCGGTTCAATCTGTGAAGACCCTGCTTATCCACATGTCATTAAATTTGAACAAGGTTGTTGCCTTGATGCGATGTGTTCCTAGCCTAGAGAATCTGTTTATCAAGGTAATGATTTCCAGATGCATTGAAAGCACATACAATGCATAGTGTACTATATTGGAGGCCTCTCTTTTCCCTTGCAGTCCCCGAGTATTCTCACTCTTCATGCATTTTCAGGGAGGAGTATGCCGTGAGGAAGGTGTAACAAACATGTGGTGCCACAAGGACCGGGTGTTTCTCAAACAGCATGACATTCGTCTGAAGACAGTAACGCTGGAAAAATATGTACACAACAAGAAAAACATTGAATTTGCAACGTTCTTTATTCTGAATGCAAAGGACTTAGAGACTATGAGGCTTAAGCTTCTAGACGTGCTCGTCTTATATTGTCAGGGTATTGTAGGCATATGAACTTGGATTTAAAAGTACACATCTGGACAAACCAGTGTCCAATCATGGATTTGCCGGATCCACTGACCTGTGAATGTTGAAAACGGTTATCCGGCTGACAGAGATAGGTGTTGTTGCGTGCTTTCCAGTTTGGATTTCCAGCTTGTACTTTATCCACTGTCTGTAAGCTTGTCAGGAACTTGTTTTTGTGCTCTTCAGCCGTGAAGCAACTCACAAGCTCAAGAAACTATCAAGTTTTCATGTTTTTGTGCACCGTCTATAAGTTTGGATTTCCTTTTGTGAATAGAGCGAGCGACTGAAATCATCTCGAACACGCAGTCACATCTGATGTGACGGCCGTGCCTCTCCAAATAACTTGTTAGCTGAAATATTTTACAATACAGAGGCACTCATGCCTCTTGTACATGTAAAACTGTGCGTCTGTTATCACTGCACGTCACTTCCTCTGTGTATGTCCGTGACTCTGTGGTGAACGTTTGGGTGGAAACATGTTGCACAGTCTAGAACATAGCATCCTGTAGAACCATGACAATGCTGTTTCTGCTTGACGTGGAACCACTGTGCTTGTGCTTTGTTTAAAAGCGTGCCGTCGCTAGCTTCACAAATTACTGTGCCTGTGCTTCACTGTGAAACAATGAAACACAGACAGCCAGGAACGTCCACGCCTTTTATATCAAATAATATACGTGCGTCAAGAAAGAAGTGTGATGCAACTCAATACGGAACCGTGTCCGTAGGGAGTTCACGTCCGTGCTACAACTCACAAGCTCAAAAAACTATCAAGTTTTCATGTTTTTGTGCACCGTCTGTAAGTTTGGATTTCCTTTTGTGAATAGAGAGAGCGACTAAAATCATCTGAAACACGCAGTCACATGTGATGTGACGTCGTGCCTCTCCAAATAACTTGTTAGCTGAAATATTTTACAATACAGAGGCGCTCATGCCTCTTGTACATGTAAAACTGTGCGTCTGTTATCACTGCACGACACTTCCTCTGTGTATGTCCGTGACTCTGTGGTGAACATTTGGGTGGAAACATGTTGCACAGTCTAGAACATAGCGTCCTATAGAACCATGACAGTGCTGTTTCTGTAAATCGAGAGTGCTTGACGTGGAACCACTGTGCTTGTGCTTTGTTTAAAAGCGTGCCGTCGCTAGCCTCACAAATTACTGTGCTCGTGCTTCACTGTGAAACAATGAAACACAGACAGCCACGAACGTCCACACCTTTTATATCGAATAATATACGTAACATCAAGAAAGAAGTGTGACGCAACTCAATACGGAACCGTGTCCGTAGGGAGTTCACATCTGTGCTTTTAAATACAAGGAAATAAGCTTTTTAAAACAGCGTCCCTCACATAGGCCATTCCGTGCCTCACAGAGTAAACGCCCGTGGCTGTGCGTAAGACAAACGTTCAGCTCTGTGGGCTAAATGCCCATGCTTCTTCGTCTGATAGAGTCACAGGCTAGCGTGACTCTATGTAATACCACCGACCATGCCTTTGAGCGCTTCATGCCTGTGCCTGTGATCCGAAACACTGAAACAAAGAAAGGTAGGAACATCCACGCCTTCATGAGTGCACAAGACATGACTCTAGTTGGTACAAAGAACCTTGGCTGCAAAGACTTCACGCCCGTGCTTTTAAAAACAGCGTCTCTCGAATCGGCCATTGTGTTAATGTTCACATCGGTACCCATAAACTTGGAATGAACGTGACCCAGGAAACCAAAACATGTTTGTTATCAAAGTTACTGACAATGAGGTAACGCAAGACAAAATTAGAAACTTTTTGTCCACTGCTTAATAGCTTCAGATACAACGATCAGGGTCGCTGGGCGTGAAGTTCCTTGATCTCTTTTATCATAATGTATGTGTCCAGCTTGAGCTTGTCGTACTAAAGTTCGAGCTTCGCCTTTGCCTTCTCATCCATAAGATCGTACAACTTCGTGGATATCTCCACGATCTTCAAGAGATGAGCTTATGTAGTCTCAAGCAGGTTCTTCACCTGGACAAAGGAGAAGGTGTCAGATTGATGGCAGGACGCACTATCATCAACTTAGGAGGAAGCTCACCACAATAATCCACGTTTCACAACTAAATCAAGTAGCTGAAAGAAAGAAAAAAATGAATGAAAAGGAAGCAGAGTGAACCTACAGATGAGGAAGCCCTGCCAGCCGAGATCTCCTCCTACGTCTGGACACGGCGCACCGGAGTAGTGTCATCCTGCATAGCCATGGCGGAGAGTGTCAGGGTAGAGAATAGCAAGAGGAGTGCATGGCCTAGAGGCGGATAAAAGGAGGAAGGGGATGTGGCTAGGGTTTCGAGATTCCGTCTGGCTTATTCACGTTTCACAACTAAATCAAGTAGCCGAAGGAAAGAAAAAAGGAATGAAGCGGAAGCAGTGTGAACTTACATATGAGGAACCCTCGCCAGCCTTGATCCCCTCCAGTGTCTGGACACGGGGTTCCGCAATAGTCTCCTCCTGCCCAGCCATGGCGGAGAGGGTCAGGATAGAGAGCATCAAGAGGAATGGATGGCCTCGCGGCGGGCAGAGGTGGGAAGAGGGTGTGTGTCAGGACCCCGATTCCAAGTCACATCGATCTAGCCGGTAACACCTCATATCACTTTGCGGCCTCACGCACGATATTCCCACGGGTGTCGCCTTACCATGGACCGGGACCATTTGCGCCTTTTGGCTCATGTATATGATAGTGTCGCTAGCATCCATATGACAGAGAACCCGGGCCGACATGACTAGTCGTGAACCCAAAGTGGCACTAACTTACGGGGACAAGCATACATGAATCAACATCGAGCATGTCGGTCAGCAGCGTGCGAATCCGGGCTGTAGCACTGGGCTAACAGGACTCCGGTGAACCGGGCTGTAGCAGGCTAGGCAGGACTCCGGATGTCACCGCGTGACATTTCCCCGAAGGGACAGACACAGGAACGAAGTGAATCACATGCCGGCCAGTCAAGTGTTCCGGAGCAGTAGTGCTGGGCTAGCAGGACTCCGGTGAACCGGGCTGTAGCGGACTACTATGGCTCATGGAAGCACAAGACTACATTTCCCCATAAGAGAGGCTACCAAGGATAAACAACTAGGTTGTCGGATCCCACACATACCAAGCATTTCAATCATACACACAATATGCTCGATATGTGTAAATACAACATGGCATCACAGCATAACTCTACGACTCAAGTATTTATTCATTAGGCTCCGAGGAGCCAAGATATTACAAACATGGGTCTCATGACCCAACATTCAGAGCATACAAGTCAAAGCACATGCGGAAGCTTAACATGTCTGAGTACAGACATCTACAAATGAAAAAGGCTGAGAAGCCTGACTATCTACCAGATCCCGCGGAAGGCACAAGATCATAGCTGAGGTATCAAGCTAAACATCGAAGTCCACACGGAACTACTAGCGAGACTGACGTCTCTCTGCAAAACATAAAATAGGCAAACGTGAGTACAAATGTACCCAGCAAGACTTACATCAGAACTAGCTACATATGCATCAGTATCAACAAAGGGGGTGGTGGAGTTTGACTGCAGCAAGCCAGCTTTGACTCAGTGGCTATCCTAAACTATGACTGCAAGTAACTCTTTTGAGGTGGCGCACACGAGTCCACATATTCACCATATCAATACACCACTATGGATCCGCTCTCGTCTCCCTACGAGAAGGCCATCCATAGCACTCACGCTTATCTTGCGAGTTTTAGAGTATCCACTTTCACTTGTCTATGAACTGTACAGGCAACCAAGTAGTCCTTTACCGCGGACGCGGCTATTCGAATAGATGATGTTAACCCTGCAGGGGTGTACTTCTTCACACACGCTCTCACCACTTATCGCCGTTTACACGACATGTACTCAGCAACCTTCAAGCGGAAGCCCAGCGAGGGTGTCGGCCACGGCCTACCTAAACACTCAAGCCTCTAGTCCAGGTTAATCGCCTATTCAGGTTCCATCCGCAGGGAGTCCGGCCGAGGTTTCCACATACGGCCCTGAACGATGTGTACAGGGTTCCGAGACACCAAACGGGTGCCCGGCATGCCCGGCCACGTGCCTACCGCATCATAGCCCACCCCTCGGGCCAGCGCTGCGCACGGCCTCCAGCATACTACAAACACCAGAAACTACTTGCAACTCCTGGACAGAGGACAAGGGTGGATAAGAAGCCGAGAGGGTCCATTGGTTTCGGGCCCAATGCATGGTAGTAGCTGAATCTTAAATCACACATACAGATCTCAGTGCTTAAGGACGGTTCCAATGAAACAATCCACCATGTACTCCTACATGGCCTCTCATCGACACCTTTACCAAATCGTGTTCACACACTTAGCTCACACCCAGTAGGACATGTTCTTCACCATTCCAATTCATCCCAGATGAATCAGACCTGACTCAACTCTAAGCAGTAGCAGGCATGACAAACAAGCAGGAATGAGTAGGCACATCAGGGCTCAAACAACTCCTACTCATGCTAGTGGGTTTCATGTATTTACTGTGGCAATGATAGGTCATGCAGAGGAAAAGGGGTTCAGCTACCGCAACATGTAACAGTTGAATCGATGTTGTCCTAATGCAGTAAAAGAGAGCAGGAGCGAGAGAGTGGGATTGTATCGGAATGAACAAGGGGGTTTTGCTTGCCTGGCACTTCTGAAGATGATATAGCTCTTCATTGGTATCATCGAACTCATCATCAGAACATACGTCTACCGAGGGGGAACAACCACCGGCAACACAGAAAGAACACAATCAATGCAATGCACAATATGATGCATGATCATGACATGTCAATATGTTGTGATTTGAGCTAATGCAGCTAAGAACAGAAGGGTTTGAGTTGATTTGAACCAAAGGTTCAAATTCAAATTCAAACTAAGAACTTATAAAGTGCATTATCATGTTTTGATCTAAATATCAAGGTTAAGTTGTTTAAACATGTGTGAAACCTGTACAGATGGATAGATTGGATTTTTCTGATCATTTTTCATATATAAATCTTTTCATTTGGAGCTACAGATTAATTTCTAAGATTTTTAGAAGTTTATAAATTTTTTTGAAATAAATAAACTATTTAAGATTTATTTAAATTCCAGAAAGGAATTACTGCGTCAGCATGATGCCATTACGATGTCAGTGGTCAACAGGGCCGGTCCAGGTCAAACCTGGCGAGTGGGGTCCACACGTCAGTGACTAACTAACTAATCTAAGTTAATTAGTGTTAAACTACTACTAACTAAAAATGTTAGTGGAGTTAATTAAACTTAATTAAAAACTAAACTAGGATTAGCTGGGGCTGGGGCCCACTTGTCAGCGACCCAGGGGAGGTCAAACCCCTGGTCAACACGGTCAAACAGGCCGGCGGCTTGATGCCGGCGATGTCATACGCGGCGGTGGTGCTCAGGATTGTTTCTCTGGCGACCAAAACGATGGCCGAGGCCATATGCGGGACGAGGGGACCCGTTCGCATCGATTGGCGGTCGGGGCCGGGCCTGAGGGGCCCGGAGGCGACGACGGCGAGCACAACGGTGGTGCCTGGAGTACGGCGCGCTCGGGAACGGCGTTGTGGTGTATGGGACGAAGAGCTGGTGGTGGTGTTCGTCTCCGGGGAGGGTGCGGAGCTCGTTGGCGGGCCCGGATGCAGGTTGCAGCAGCTCTAGCCACGGCGGCGCCATGGCCAGCGGTGGCGAGCTCGGAAACTTGCAGAAACAGTGACTAGAGGACGTGCGAGGCCGGGGCGAGAGACGGGTTTCGTTCGCGAGCTCACCACGGTTCGAGTGGACTCAAAGAAGAGGCCGGGGAAGCGCTGTGGCCGGCGAATCGACGACGGCGGGGACGAAGCAGAGGCGGCGATGGGGACGATGGGGGCGACGTTCTGCTGCTCCCTGCCTTGCATGCGTCGACGAGAGAGGGTAGCGCGAGACGGTGGAGCTCTAGGAAGGGCGCTGGCGCTTGGGGATGACGGCGGCCACGCGAGCGAAGCACGGCGGCGGCGCGTTCAGTGAGGTGGGGAACGGCGACGGAGAGAGCAGGGGGAGAGTGAGAGAGGTCGGGCGGATCGGGACGACACCGGGGCGTTCATCCACGCGTCCAGGGGCTCGGCGGCAAGCAGGAGGTGGCGAGGCGTTTGCTCACGCGCGGCGGCCACACGCGCTGTCCTCCTGGTGGGAGGTAAGTGATGACTAGCAGAGGCCAGTGGGCTCGGCCTCTGCTGGGCCGCCAGGTAAGTGCCCAGTTCTTTCTCTCCCTCTCTTTTATTTTCTGTTTTCTAATTATTTTGATTTGTTTTGAATTAGTAGAAATACTAACTCATTTTGTAAATCCTGAAAATAATTGTGGGCACTATTAGAATTATTTCCAACTGCCCCCAATTGCTTTCATAAGTATTGAAGCATTTAAAATATTTATAGGCATTAAATGCTCAAATTCAAATACAATATGATCTAACTAAAAAATCCATAAATGGCCAAGAAATATGCTCATCATTTTTGGCAGAGGTTTTCACCTTTATCAGAAATCATGAACATTTTCAAAGGCATTTTGGGTTCTTTGAAAAAGATTTTATTTGAACCTATTTGAGTTCTTTCTGGTGCTAGGGTTTGATCAATCCCCATTTCAGCTTTAAATAAAATTTAAACATGCTGCAACAGACATGTTCTAGCCCAGTGCAAGGTAAAGCTAGGGATGTGACAACTCACCCCCACTAAACATGAATCTCGTCCCGAGATTCAAGACGTGAGGTAAGTAGAAGGAGGGGACACAAGCTAACACGATCTCATGATCCACCTTCCCTTCTCAAAGATGTTGATTCATTGCTTCAAGTTGATTTTGACGTCTTTGCCTTCGAGATCTTCATCCAACACGACGTCAAAAGAGCAGAAACTCTACGAGAATTGATCTTCACGAAGATTGAGCATCTCACGATCAACTCAAGGAATAAGACATAGTAACATCCCTTGAGCTGAGACACAAATCATACATCCAGAGGGATGGAGTGAAACAGATGACGAAGGTTCACTAGGTAGGCAACAATTCCACACTTACGAAGGTGGTGAATGGTTGTCAACGTAGCGAGGAGTTGAGTTGCCATGATACCATAACGAGACATATTAAGGAAGATGACTCGCAGAATATCCCCTTAAGTGGCAAAAAGAATTACTTTTGATTAAAAGAGCATTGAAACTCTTTATACCAGCCCAAGGCAAAACACAACAATCGTTTGGCGGAGTACGAAGGATGGCACAATGGCGGTGCAAACAGGGAACAAAATGCAAATGATGGGAATGATTCTAGTAACTGGGGAGAAACCCAACAGCAGAGAGTGATTCCACTATTGGAAAGGTTATAACATAACCGAGGAAATTGGGGCCAATCCCAGTTAGTGCCGACGATGACACCTAATGCTTGCGCGTGCTCTCAAGAACTTGAGCATTTCCATATTCATCAAGTTTTACCAATATCCGTGCCGAGGATCCTGGCATCATATCTTACTACCATGATGAATAGTGATGGACAATGCGGATACAAAGGAAGATAACACCTTCTCAGACTTCCCCTTAGCGAGGCTCAGGAAACAGAATCTGGATGATCGACCGAGAGACATTTAGCACTCCGCTTCTAATGTTATCCGTGATGTGCTAGCGTAATCCATTCATAGATATGGTTTGATATATAGAACATCAAGTAAAAGGTCAGACTTCGGGAACACAAAAATCCATAAGGAACAACTATTGGAATAAATTCTACGAGATCCTTATGGGGAGGTGGCCAACTTTCTCAATCAAGATACTACAATAATAAGTCTTCCGGTTGGGTGTGTTGGCCACAACATCCACTTTACCGGGTTACAGAGAGACCAATATTATAGTTCTTGAGGAACATTCCAACCATCATATCTGCCTGAGATTCAGATCTAGTTGGTGTCAGGGTAATCCAGACTCATCGGGTTTGGAAAGAAAAATGAAAGTTTGCAACAAAAATCGACGAGATGACATTGCGAGATTCTCGGGAAATGAACTACGATAGTAAGCTCCAAAACATGAGTTGGTTCTGCTACAAACCTGTGAACACGATGTCCAAGACAAGCATGACCACATAGTAGTCTTACAACAAAACGCTACCGAGTTCAGGTGGGGAACCATCATTAATGACATCGAAGTCTCCATGCATGGAAGTCCAAAGAATTCACCTTAGAACAGACTCATTTATCTTGAACAAATCAATCAGTGGCTTGGTGTGCTAGGGCTGCATATGGAATGAAGATGATCAGTCTATCATACCGCAGAATACTTTGCACGTGCATGGCTGACTTGGGATGATTCCAGAGGAAACAACATTGACTTTCTCGAATTCACGGCGGCAACTTGCATTAATGCACATGTATTAGAGGAAGTCACTTCTTTCACCCGAGCATATGCTTCATGAACGGAACACGAAGATAATGCTTACAAAAGTTTCCAATACTAGCTTGATGTTCAACATGAATCATGGAGGTGACAAAATGCCGCTGATGGGCTCAACAATAACTCATCGGAATTTCCATATCACTGGACTTCCACCATCATGTGAATACGGTGATAGAATTGGTTAGACCAAAAGATGTAATGGTGTATTCTTGAGGGAGTAACCACGAGTAAGACAACATTACGAACATCGTTGGTTCTGATTTGACTTGACGATAGCCCATACTCAAGTCAAAGTTTTGACAAGGCAATAGATCCAACAACTGATCACGAGGACCAATCGATGGAGATATCATCTTTCTTCAACACACACACACACAAAAAGATATCCCTTAACATGAGCTAAGTCAGACAAGCTTTTATCTTCCAACTCTCCAAGTTGTTGTTTGGCTTAACCAACTAGCTCAGGGGTATCCAACACAGATTCTTGGAGAATGGGTGGTTTGGAGGAAAACCAACATGATCACGAACTCAACATAACAGTTAGGGGACAACCTGGTGATACTTCCGAGAAGATATTCGGAAGATCACGAACCACCGAAATGTTATTAAGCTCGGGAGCAATCTTGCTTTCAAGGCAAGATGATATGATCAAAAGAGTGAGGGATTGACACCATCCTAACTCATTGATCGAAGAGTGCACCGGAAATAAGGGCTAGGTAGCACGATCAATCTTATGATGATGATTCAATAGGCAACACGCTAAGAATGAGAATATTGTCCATTAACTACCAAGCAACGAGGTTGCTAGGAGTATCGATTTCACACATCACAGTTCACTTGTCGGCATTCCGGTTACAACAACACGGGACCGAGGAATGAATAATCATAATGAGAAGTATCACTGCGTCAAGAATTCATAAGAGGTGGTGCAATTCTCATGACATTCTTGACATAAAGATGGTAACACTCCAAGGTAGAACAGAGCAAAAGCTGGATTGGCATTTTGATCCACGGAATACAACTACTTTGACCCAATCCTGGATATGGATGAGGTACTGGAGTTTGTTTCTCCTAGTCATTCCGGAATAGAACGACTTGACGGCCACAAGAGGAATAGGCATCAATGAACAAATGCACACATACTCTTGACTATCAATTGATAGACGAGGGCCAGGAAATAACTAAAGAGGGACAACCCAAAATAACATATGATTTTCTGAGTTGTGGATGCATGGTTTAGCATGTCGAACGAAGTTCAACAGGTTTCTTTTGGATAACCCATGCAGAAAGGTAGGACTGGAAGATTCACAATTCTTGAATGGAGAACCCATTAAGAGCACTCTTATTGTGATCTTTTGGTTCAAAGGCTTTTGCCATATTGGTACATGGTATTGGAAGAAGGATATACCACGGACCTCGAGGACTATCGCAAAGGTTACTAATATCTTAAGGGAACTAGCAAATACTAACAACATGAAGTAGGGTGAATCTCGGGTTCAAGAACCCAGGAATAGAATACCTACTAACTAATAACATCACGGCATGCTGTCGAGAATGATGGCCAGAATCATCACACGGGGAACACAAAATAGGGTAGATTACTAGGTGATCCTGACACCTAGGGTCATAATAATAGCTCCAACATATATGTCGAGGCAACAGAGTACCTCAACTCACCGATTAGTGTGATTAATCTGGCCCAAATGGTCATCAGGAACATGGAGGAATGATTGCAAGTGCATCAGACTATCTAGGAACCTGGGATGACTCGGGCAGCATAACGGCTGTAAATGCTCAAAAAGATTTGAGACATCCTGAAAAATAGTGGCATGACCACTCAGCATCACAATATCAAGGTTCTGAGGCCAGCTATGAACATACGGAAATAGTAGAAACTAAACTGAGACTTGAATCCATCAATCCTATAAGTCTATGGATTAGTAACACGTCATCCTGATATATAGATGAGAAGGCGTAGTTCTTAATCCCCGTAGAAGAGAAGAGGCTGACTCAGATCACAAGGGCATAAGGTATAAGGAGTAAAAAGAGCCTTACGTTCCCTTCCCCAATCAATTCCCTTACATAACTAAAGCATTTCTAGACACAACTTCGACCAGTTTGGATCAACATCGACCAGTTTGGATCAATTCCCCGGGACCATTTGCGCCTTTTGGCTCACGTATATGATAGTGTCACTAGCATCCATATGACAGAGAACCCGGGCTGACATGACTAGTCGTGAACCCAAAGTGGCACTAACTTACGGGGGCAGGCATACATGAATCAACATCGAGCATGTCGGTCAGCAGCGTGCGAATCCGGGCTGTAGCACTGGGCTAACAGGACTCCGGTGAACCGCGCTGTAGCAGGCTAGGCAGGACTCCGGATGTCACCGCGTGACATTTCCCTGAAGGGACAGACACAGGAACGAAGTGAATCACATGTCGGCCAGTCAAGTGTTCCGGAGCAGTAGTGCTGGGCTAGCAGGACTCCGGTGAACCGGGCTGTAGCGGACTCCTATGGCTCATGGAAGCACAAGACTACATTTCCCCATAAGAGAGGCTACCAAGGATAAACAACTAGGTTGTCGGATCCCACACATACCAAGTATTTCAATCATAAACACAATATGCTCGATATGTGTAAATACAACATGGCATCACAACATAACTCTACGACTCAAGTATTTATTCATTAGGCTCCGAGGAGCCAAGATATTACAAACATGGGTCTCATGACCCAACATTCAGAGCATACAAGTCAAACACATGCGGAAGCTTAACATGTCTGAGTACAGACATCTACAAATGAAAAAGGCTGAGAAGCCTGACTATCTACCAGATCCTGCCGAAGGCACAAGATCGTAGCTGAGGTATCAAGCTAAACGTCGAAGTCCACACGGAACTACTAGCGAGACTGACGTCTCTCTGCAAAACATAAAATAGGCAAACGTGAGTACAAATGTACCCAGCAAGACTTACATCAGAACTAGCTACATATGCATCAGTATCAACAAAGGGGGTGGTGGAGTTTAACTGCAGCAAGCCAGCTTTGACTCAGTGGCTATCCTAAACTACGACTGCAAGTAACTCTTTTGAGGTGGCGCACACGAGTCCACATATTCACCATATCAATACACCACTATGGATCCGCTCCCGTCTCCCTACGAGAACGCCATCCATAGCACTCACGCTTATCTTGCGCATTTTAGAGTATCCACTTTCACTTGTCTATGAACTGTATAGGCAACCAAGTAGTCCTTTACCGCGGACGCGGCTATTCGAATAGATGATGTTAACCCTGCAGGGGTGTACTTCTTCACACACGCTCTCACCACTTATCGTCGTTTACACGACATGTACTCGGCAACCTTCAAGCGGAAGCCCAGCGAGGGTGTCGGCCACGGCCTACCTAAACACTCAAGCCTCTAGTCCATGTTTATCGCCTATTCAGGTTCCATCCGCAGGGAGTCCGGCCGAGGTTTCCACATACGGCCCCAAACGATGTGTATAGGGTTCCGAGACACCAAACGGGCGCCCGGCATGCCCGGCCACGTGCCTACCGCATCACAGCCCACCCCACGGGTCAGCGCTGCGCACGGCCTCCAGTATACTACAAACACCAGAAACTACTTGCAACTCCTGGACAGAGGACAAGGGTGGATAAGAAGCCGAGAGGGTCCATTGGTTTCGGGCCCAATGCATGGTAGTAGCTGAATCTTAAATCACACATACAGATCTCAGTGCTTAAGGATGCTTCCAATGACACAGCCCACCATGTACTCCTACATGGCCTCTCATCGATACCTTTACCAAATCATGTTCAAACACTTAGCTCACACCAAGTAGGACATGTTCATCACCATTCCAATTCATCCCCGATGAATCAGACCTGACTCAACTCTAAGCAGTAGCAGGCATGACAAACAAGCATGAATGAGTAGGCACATCAGGGCTCAAACAACTCCTACTCATGCTAGTGGGTTTCATCTATTTACTGTGGCAATGACAGGTCATGCAGAGGAAAAGGGGTTCAGCAACCGCAGCATGTAACAGTTGAATCGATGTTGTCCTAATGCATTCAAAGAGAGCAGGAGCGAGAGAGTGGGATTGTATCGGAATGAACAAGGGGGTTTTGCGTGCCTGGCACTTCTGAAGATGATATAGCTCTTCATCGGTGTCATCGAACTCATCATCGGAACATACGTCTACCGAGGGGGACAACCACCGGCAAACACAGAAAGAACACAATCAATGCAATGCACAATATGATGCATGATCATGACATGTCAATATGCTGTGATTTGAGCTAATGCAGCCTTGAACAGAAGGGTTTGAGTTGATTTGAACCAAAGGTTCAAATTCAAATTCAAACTAAGAACTTATTAAGTGCATTATCATGTTTTGATCTAAACAGCAAGGTTAAGTTGTTTAAACATGCGTGAAACCAGTACAGATGGATAGATTGGATTTTCTGATCATTTTTCATATATAAATCTTTTTATTTGGAGCTACAGATTAATTTCTATGATTTTTTAGAAGTTTATAACATTTTCTGAAATAAATAAACTATTTAAGATTTATTTAAATTCCAGAAAGGAATTACTGTGTCAGCATGACATCACTATGATGTCAGCGGTCAACAGGGCCGGTCCAGGTCAAACCTGACGAGTGGGGTCCACACGTCAGTGACTAACTAACTAATCTAAGTTAATTAGTGTTAAACTACTACTAACTAAAAATGTCAGTGGAGTTAATTAAACTTAATTAAAAACTAAACTAGGATTAGCTGGGGCTGGGGCCCACTTGTCAGCGACCCAGGGAGGTCAAACCCCTGGTCAACAGGGTCAAACAGGCCGGCGGCTTGACGCCGGCGATATCATACGCGGCGGTGGCGCTCGGGATTGTTTCTCTGGCGACCAAAATGATGGCCGAGGCCATATGCGGGACGAGGGGACCCGTCCGCATCGATTGGTGGTCGGGGCCGGGCCTGAGGGGCCCGGAGGCGACGACGGCGAGCACAACGGCGGTGCCAGGAGTACGGCGTGCTCGGGAACGGTGTTGTGGTGTACGGGAGGAAGAGCTGGTGGTGGTGTTCGTCTCCTGGGAGGGTGCGGAGCTCGTTGGCGGGCCCGGATGCAGGTTGCAGCAGCTCTAGCCGCGGCGGCGCCATGGCCAGCGGTGGCGAGCTCGGGAGCTTGCGGAAACGGCAACTAGAAGACGTGCGAGGCTGGGGCGAGAGAGGGGTTTCGTTCGCGAGCTCACCACGGTTCGAGTGGAGTCGAAGAAGATGTCGGGGAAGCGCTTTGGCCGGCGAAACGATGACGGCGGGGACGAAGCAGAGGTGGCGATGGGGACGATGGGGGCGACGTTCTGCTGCTCCCTGCCTTGCGTGCGTCGACGAGAGAGGGTAGCCCGAGACGGTGGAGCTCTGGGAAGGGCGGTGGCGCTTGGGGACGATGGCGGCCATGCGAGCGAAGCATGGCGGCGGCGCGTTCAGTGAGGTGGGGAACGGCGATGGAGAGAGCAGGGGGAGAGTGAGAGAGGTCGGGCAGATCGGGACGACACCGGGGCGTTCATCCACGCGTCCAGGGGCTCGGCGGCAAGCAGGAGGTGGCGAGGCGCGTGCTGACGTGCGGCGGCCACACGCGCTGTCCTCCTGGCGGGAGGTAAGTGATGACTGGCAGAGGCCAGTGGGCTGGGCCTCTGCTGGGCCGCCAGGTAAGCGCCCAGTTCTGTCTCTCCCTCTCTTTTATTTTTTGTTTTCTAATTATTTTGATTTGTTTTGAATTAGTAGAAATACTAACTCATTTTGTAAAATCCTGAAAATAATTGTGGGCACTGTTAGAATTATTTCCAACTGCCCCCAATTGCTTTCATAAGTATTGAAGCATTTAAAATATTTATAGGCATTAAATGCTCCAATTCAAATACAATATGATTTAACTAAAAAATCCATAAATGGCCAAGAAATATGCTCATCATTTTTGGCAGAGGTTTTCACCTTTATCAGAAATCATGAACATTTTCAAAGGCATTTTGGGTTCTTTGAAAAAGATTTTATTTGAACCTATTTGAGTTCTTTCTGGTGCTAGGGTTTGATCAATCCCCATTTCAGCTTTAAATAAAATTTAAACATGCTGCAACAAACATGTGCTAGCCTAGTGCAAGGTAAAGCTAGGGATGTGACAGTGTGGCTTGGGTTTCAAGACTCCGTCCGGCTTAAATAGCCGGAGCCTGGCCTCGGGCGACGAGTCAGATCGGCGTCACCGGAGGAGATGCCCATTGGACCCTTGGGTTTCCGGAGTGGTGCCACATGGCGTTCACATCCGAATACGAGGAGACACCCGTCGAAACGTTGGGTTTCCAAAATTAACGCACGAACGTGAGTCCGCGTAAAACACAAGCATGCCTCCCTAAGCATCCTGACCGTGCCTCTCCTGGTGATAGAGTCAACGTATGCATTTGGAACACAAAGAGACACGAAGGTGACCTCTGACCTGAAACACTGACACACTTGAACATTCGGCGACGGTTCGTGCATTTGAGTTAAAATCTTACAACGGAAACAATTGTAACACGGACAGTCGCCCGATTCTATTAGGTTTCCGTAATAAATGCACAATCGTGACTCTGGGTAAGAAAAAACCATGCCTCTGTGGGCTTGACTTCCGTGCCTCTCCTTCTGACCGAGTCCACCGACTCATTCGGGATACAATTAGAAACCTCTGTGTGTGACTCTATATAATTAGAAAACCTTTGAGGGCTGTATGCCCGTGCTTGTGACCCTTGACACTGAAACACAGATAGCCACGAACGTCGACACCCTTTTCGAATAACATACTATGGACCTCACGTCCGTGCTTTTAAATACAAGCAAATAAGCTTTTTAAAACAGCGTCTCTCATATAGGCCAATCCGTGCCTCATAGAGTAAACGCTCGTGGCTGTGCATAAGACAAAGGTTCAGTTCCGTGGGCTAAACGCCCGTGCATCTCCGTCCGATCGAGTCACAGGCGAGCATGACTCTATGTAATACCACTGATCATGCCTCTGAACGCTTCATGACCGTGCCTGTGACCCGAAACACTGAATCAAAGATGAGGCGGCTGCCGCGGGTTTCCGCTGTAAACGCACGAACGTGACCCCGCGTAAAACGCAAGCGTGCCTCTCTCGGCATCCAGACCGTGCCTCTCCTGGTGATAGAGCCAACGGAATCATTTGGAACACAAAAATACACGGACGTGACTCTGGAAAATAACAGGTCAATGCGTTTGTGGGCTTGACAACCGTGCCTGTGACCTGAAACACTAACACACAGAAAGCCGCCTTCATGCGTAAAGGACTGTGACGCTACTAAACATAGAAAGTCGCATTTGTGCATTTGAGTTAAAATCTTACAACGAAAACAATTGTAACACGGACAGTCGGCTGTCACTCTGCAGCACTTAATGACAGTAACGTTGCACTGCAGAGAAGCTTGGTGTATGTACAACCTGCTCTTGCTACTCCAATCGACGAGTGTGCCTCTATTGCATGCAGGGCAGTGCTCCCCTATTCTAAAAGGTTGTGCCTCATTTCCTTCCTCAAACGGGAAAGAAATAATTTCAATATTTATTATTTTTCGGGGGAAATAATATCAATATTAATAATATACTTGTTCTCCAACCGCCCCTTCGATCCTGCTAAGATTAATTAACATGGTAATTCAGGGATTAATTCCCGCTTGTAACGGCGGTTGCTTTCTGCAATCATGTCGGTTCCGTCCGAACCGACACCCCCTGAAAACGCCTGTTCCAGTGCTATATATAGCACTTCATCTAATGCAACGAGAGGAGTTCGATCATTTGTTCTTGTCGATCCTGAACAGATCCCTCCACTCCTCTCCCCTTCCCTCCCGTCTCCAGTTACGCTTAGCCGTCTTTTCAGATCCACGCCACATATAGTGGCACGAACCTAGGAATGGACATGAAGATGGAGATCCACTCCGGTGCGCCATGCACCAAGAGGGCGAGGCTCGCGCCACCGGCGACGCCGTCCTCTGGTGGTTTCGCGGTAGCGGCTGGAAGCGGCGAGGGTGCCCCTACTAATTTCAAGGATCAGGAAGAGCAGTCTGGTTCGGACCGCATCAGCGACCTCCTAGACGCCATCCTCGATGAGGTCATCTCTCATCTCTCCACTAGGGAGGCCATCCGCACTCGGATGCTCGCACGTTGTTGGCGCCCTGTTTGGCCCACTGCTCCTCTAAATCTGGACTGCCGTGAGATCCCTGTCCCTCGTCTTTTTAACGCCCTAGAAACAGTTCATATCGAGATCATCAGTAGGGCCTCTGCCTACAGCGAGGAGCTTGCTCGCATACGATACATCGGAACTTGGCATCAGGGAAAAACAGTTCCTGATGATGGTTCGTGCCTTCCAGAGTCCATCCTCTCCAGCCATGTGGGCCCAGTTCTCCGCCTCTGTATACCGGCGTGCTACCTCCAATGCAGACCCTCTACTGTCCATGCCTGGCTTGAGTCCTCCAGATTGAACAATCTCCAGGTGCTTGAGTTTTACTACATGTTTCCACGATTCTTGAAAAAAACTGTCAAACTATCACACACATGCTCTTCAGCTACGCCCTCACTACCGAAGTCCGTCTTTTGGTTTTCCTGTTCTCTGCGCACTGTCAGCTTCGTGTGTTGCCAGATACCAGACCATTATGTAGAGGTACTTGAACTACCACTGGTCAAGAGACTTTCGCTTGTTGGGGTTGATATATCAGACTTCTCATTGCAAAGCATGATCAACTCTAGTTGCCCTGCACTCAAGTGCCTGCTACTTGTTTGCAATAGAGAAAGGCATCGGATCACAATAAATTCGCCTAACCTTGTAAGCATCGGCATCCGCCGAGAGAAAGGAAAATTCATCATCGAGGATGCCCCCTCACTTCAATGGTTGATCCACGATATCCAGAGCAATAACATGGAGGTATTCATCGTCTCTGCACCTAAACTAGAGACATTGGGCAAATTCAGGATCTCGCTTGGCTCCACAGGTCTTATGGTACTGACATTTCACAATAATTCCAGCTGCATTTGCTTGAGAAAGTAGTTTCATGTCATCCAACCTTTTGTTCTAATAATTTTTATGTTTTATTTTCTATGTTCTGTGAAGGGTTTGGCGACGGTCAGCCTATCTACAATGTGGCAATCTGTCCAAACCTTGCTTTTGGTGATGACTTATAAAGTGGACCTGGTCGTTCACTTGATCAAGTGCCTTCCAAATCTGGAGAACTTGTTTATTGAGGTGATGATTCTCACGCCCAATGAAAAGCTCATACCGTGCTTAGTGCAGCACTCCTTGCATCTCAAAAAGCTTGTCTTACATTTTGTCTGCAATGGATACACCCTATGTCTAGGCATGTTTTTTTATTATACATACATCCTTATCTAGGGAAATGTTCGACGAACTGATTGGGACGGGGGTCATAGAATTTATCGTTCATTTTCTCCTTCCATAGATCTTAAGTATCTTTCAACCTTTATGCGTTTTCAGGGAGGATTCGTTGTTGATGGTGCAAGAAATATTTGGCGTCGCAAGCACCGTGCGTTTGTCAAAGAACACATCATTCATTTAAAGACAGTACCGCTGGAAGATTATGAAAAAAGCGGGAAGAACACTGTGTTTGTGAGGTTCTTTATTCTGAATGCAACGGAGCTAGAGACCATGAGGATTAAGTTTCGCTTTCCCTCAGACTTCACGCAAGAATTTTAGGAACAACAACAGAAGTTGTTCCTATGGGAGAATAAAGCTTCCAAAAGCGCCCATCTCAAATTATCAGCATGCTGCAATCATCTGTGCTTGGATTTGAAACACAGGCGTGTTGAATGCCATGATTTGTCAGATCCGTTCACTTGTGCCTGCTGGACACATGGTTGTAGTTAGTTCCTCAAGCTAGTACAGTTAGATGTTGTTGCGCCAATCCGGGACTGTGTTATGTCTAAACATGGCCAAACAATCCATTCGCCTTTTGCACCGTTTTGTAAGATTGTTATGACAATGCTTTTGTGCTATGCACCTGCTATTCTGATTATTTGATAGTTTTATGTCATTCTATCGTGATGCTACAAAAACATTCGCGTGCGTTAGTCAACCAGGGAACAAAAACATTTGGAAGAGAAGAGGCAGTGCCTTGCCTGTTCTGCAATGAACGTGCATCTAGTGCATGTAAACTAGTGCATCTGCAGTGACCGGATGGCACTGCCTCCTTGCACACACACACACACACACATGGCCGTGGCTCTGCTTAATCTCAAACCCTGCTCCCGGCGACCTCAGACTGTACGTGCCTTTCATGAAAACGCATGTCCGTGAAAGAGTTTATGTCTAAGTACAAACAATCAAGTCACGGAGGCACAGACGTGTGTCGGCTTCAGTTGTAAGCATGACTCTGTAGATTGTAGATTTTATGTGTGTCAGCGCTAGTGCGGTGCTCCTGTCTCACATAGGACTGTGCCTTTGACAAGTCAGTGCCACGTTACCAGAAGCATGGTTCCCTATGCCTGCCAAAGCGACATCTGTCCCTTGCTAGATTATAGTAACCCATGTCTCATGGAACGATCCAAGACGAAAGATTGCCTGATGCGCCTCGCTAGCAGCACGTTCCTTTGAAATATAAAATATTCAGGAGATCAATATTTGATGTGCGTAGACCGTCACACACCCTCTGAAAGATTGCAAAAAATGAGATACATGCCTTTAGCCTAGTAACCATGCCTTTATCCAAGTAACCATGTCCAAGCATAAACTTATACTAGACGAGTATCCCTTGCAATGTTTCAAAAGAAGGCACCTGTTAATGATCATTCTTCGAGGATTGCCTTGATCATCAGGAGGTCATTAGTGTTCGCAAACCCTTGCCCCAAAAGATCACAGATGATGCTTTGCATCTTCTTTCTATTCTCCTTCAGCTTATGCACCTCCTCCTTCAGAAAATCCCTGTCCAGCTTAATCTCACCCCTCTCGTCCTTTAGATTCTGAATGGCACTTGTGAGAGACCTCTGAATGCGCTTGACGTCTTTATCAACGATACCCATCTGCTTCTTCTGCCTGTCAATCTTCATGGTAGTAACATTAGTTCTTTCCGCAGCTGCAACAAGATTCTCGAGCTTAAGGTTCCCTTGTTCAATATCCATTTTAAGCCTTCTTATCTCTTCATTCTTTGCTCGCCTATCATCATTGCTCTCATGCAACATCCCCCAGATCTTGAGTAGGCACATCTGCATAATGATAGGCCATGGGTGGTCAACCCATTCGACGACTCCACAGTTCACGCCTCTCTGCGAACAAAAAGGAACAAAATGAACAAAGACTATTAATACACTGCTGCACAAGCTCTGGGATATAATAAAGTTGACATATACTTGGTTTATAACCTCATTCAACTAACTATGTACCGTGTTTGTGTAATGTGGCATGTCAACGGTTAGGTACCCACATGACTAATTATGGTACTTCGCCCACCGTGTCCGCGGAGTTATTTCATAATTGTACTTAGTTTCTTTTAAGCCAGCTTGAATTAATCTGGAGCTACCTCTACAGTCAACTTATTTAGAGAGTTTTTTTGGAAGAATATACTGACCATAAATAGAAGTCCCATTTGTAAACAAACATTAGAGTGTCTAGATCACTTCTTTCGTGTTCAGTGATGTATAATAAGTAGTGACCTTTACCTTTTCTGTAAAGTAAAAGGACTACACAATGTTTCCTACAATCAACCGAAAAACACAAGAAGAAATCAGTCTTCTTTGGAAGACTACATGTCCTATATCCAAACAGTTTGATTCAACAAGAAAGTAGCTCAGATTTTCGAAAGTGACTAACTTTCACAGCACAGCCGTAGAACCTCCTCCCCGTGTCACTTCCTTCAAAGGCCACACACCTGAGAGGCTTGGTATCCTGGAGAACGCAGTAGAGAGGACGGTCGAGCTCTTTGCCATAGAAATCACGGTCTTCGATGGTATCAGGGTTCTCCTACAAGGACACATGAATGTTTAGAGCTCAGATCTTTTCTTGGGAAAACAAACCCCAGTTCAATGCTCCGCATGTAGCAAGAAATAACCTACATAGAAATCAAAATCCAGCTCAAGAAAGTTCAAGCCTTCCTTCCTCCCCTCTTCTTCGAACTTTGGTGTCGAGATGGCCAGGAGGATGTGAGCAGATGCGGTGCCGTAGGCGGCGTCGAATTCGAGAGAGGGGGAGAGAGAGAGGGGAAGAGATAGAGTGAGAGAGCGAGAGGGGAAATGAAAGCGAGGGACTTCGACATGGTCCGGCTCGACCAAATATTCCACCTACGCGCCAGACCCACCAGCACCCCCTTTTTTGCACTGGGATGGCAAGGAGCCATTTACTATAGTCAGTAGTTTCAGTTTTGGCGAGCGAGTACACAAAATTACTTCCCTCTCCATAATTACTCCATAAATACATCGTTATGTGCTTCTTCTCTCCCTAGTCACTTGCTCTTCCGCTCCCCCTCTTGTCTGGTTCCTCCCGTCTTTCTTGCTTCGTCTTCCTCACTCTACAGTTCACACAGATAGATCTACGATTCGCCCACTTGCTCTGAATAAAGTAAAATTTTCCCCTCTGCTTACTACTTACGTGTTGCGCACTGTGTTTTGTTAGTTGGATTCTTGTTGTATGTTACCCTTTTAATTTTAGTTTTTGCAATAATATCTTACCCCTTTTAAGAGATTCTATAGGGGAATAATTTTGGAGGACAACAGTTGATTTTTTCCAGCTAGTTTGCTGCAAGCTTGTATATTTGAGGAGGTCTGTGCGTGTTTTTTCATTTTTTACAAAGACACTAACATCAAGGGATATCACCATGTCAGCATTCGCTCCGCTCTACCTTACTCATTGAAACAAGCGTGTATCAGTGATGTACAGTCCTTTAATTATTTGTACCATTAGAGGAGTGTTGAAATAAATTTATCTTTAATAATTAATGAACCCGAATCTTATATATTGCTACATCTCGCAGACAAACATGGCGTGTGGTGTTTGCAGGAACCACAACTGTTCCGGTGTTGAATCTGATGTTGCCCAATCTTTCTTTATTGTGTCTTTGCCTCGTTGTTATGAGTCATGCCTGGTAAGTTTTACTACCAATCACGTGGCCAGTAAAAAACCTTCGTCACCATCATTATTGCAGTTACCTTTATTCCGCAGTCAACAACCACACGTATTCCTTCAGAACAAACTATACTGCGCATGCTTGGTTTTATTTTATAGGACTTGATGTAATTAGAAGCTCAACTGTGTTGTATAGGTTTAATTAAATGTCATAGATGGTGCCTGTGCCTGTGCCTAAAAGCCAAGAAATTTCAAGGAAAAAAATACTTTCATGCATTTTTCTGAAAACTAGTAAAACTTTTACTTTTATGCAGTATGTCCCATGCTACTACCGGAACCCGGTCCTTTCTTTGATCTCTTTATGGAAAGATGAAGCTTTCGAGGATGGTTTTGAAGAAGAAGATTTTGACCTTGTGTTCAGCACTACTGAGGAATTGTCTTACAAGATTAAGTTTACAGATGGCAACCACAGGTGTAAGTTTCATGGACGTGGATGCGAAAAGTTGATATGTGACTATGATCTGTTTTACGGTGATATTATAAAATTGGATTTGCAAGCAGAAGATTTCTTCTTTCCCATTGACTTGATGTTGAGTGAATCTCGAGGAGGTCACAAAGCATTTCCCAAACCTTCCATTGGTATGTTCTGATCGCTTATCAATATTTGTTCTGGTTTAACATTTATCTATTATAATTTTACTGTGGCATGTCGTTGATATTTATGTGCTTATGTGATATAATGTATTAAATCTTTCTTTGTGCTCTCACAATGTAGTTTAAAACTGTAATTTCCCTTTTAAAACCCATTATTCATTTATTTTAGTTTTAACTGCTCTATTCAATGCTTCACACATAGTGGCTAATACATGGTTGTATTTATTTAGCCCTTGAAGGCCTCAATTTATCGAAAAGGAGCTACATAGACGAGACAGTCTACACCCGGGGCATAAAACTTTCCTATATCGACATGGCTTGCATGATTAAACTAGTCCTAAATGCTAAACACATCCCTGCCATTACCTTTGTGCACTGTCTATGTTTCACCAACGTTCACACAGACCGTTTGGTACATCGTTGTTTCTTTCTCTAAACCACAGTCAACATGCGTGTCTTCCTAATCTAATGCCAGAATAATTTGTTATTGTACAGAAAATCCCAGCTATTGTTACCAATGATCTTAGCATGAAGCTTGGACATTTGCCTCTCAAAGGCAGCATCAGGCTTGTTCAAACTTTCAGCAGCCTTAATTTGCCTGGCACCTAATGTATACACAAAGATGGAAGGATGGCGATCACCGGGATTTTTGCTTTTGCAGATGCAGCCAGGCTGACAGTTGACTGCGTTGTACTCATCAGTATCCAGTGGCACACTGTGTGCAGGGAGGACTCGCTCTCACTTGTGATCACCGGTCTTTACAAAAAATGGCATGACGCGAGATGTGTACGGTGATGGAGGGATGGAATTACACCATATAAATTTTAACTACTATGGTATTAAGTTAAGTATCATATGAGTGTTATTTCAAACTATGAGTGCAGTTGAAATCCTCATAGTACATACCTAATAGAACTTATCAGTTCAAATTCTTATTCAGACTATGGTACTGAAAGCAGATGCAATCCTAAACGTGGTTGTTGTCATTGTTGTTGTTGTTCTGGTTGTTGTTGTTGTTGTTGTTGTTGTGGGTGTGTCTCTCGGTTCGACATGTTTCCTTTGACATGTTTGCTCAGAGAGGCACTTGAACCTAGTGCAGGTTCAGTCCTATGTTAAGAAGACTCATGGTCATGCCTCTCTGCTTCGATTAACTTAGCTGACTCGTGCAGTAAGAGAGGCACAACCGTGAAGTTAGTGAAGGCACGATCATATAGTATAAGAGGAGACGGTCATGCCTCCGAGTTGTCATTATTTCAGCTGAGTTGTGTACTCAGATAGGCACATCGGTCGAGCAAGCAGAGGCACGGTCCCTATTAGGAAGAAGACTTGCGGTCGTGCGTCCCATGTCAAAAAAAAGAGCTGCGATCGTGCGTCCGTGTTCAATATGTTTGTAGTGACACGTTGCTCGGAGAGGCATGTGCGTGAATCAAGAGGAGCATGGAGTCCGACTTGTTGCCAATGTCCCATGTCATTGTTCTCGCAATGACATCAGTTAAAAAATACTACTTTTTTGATAAACGGTGTTGTTGCAACACCTCCGTCCTCCAAATCGTTTTCCAGATCCACCGCACCCGTTGCTCCTGCATGGAGTACGATGCTTCTAGTACCAAGAGGGCAAGGCTCGTGCCACCGACGACGTATTCCTCTGGGTGTTTGGCGGTACCGGCGGGGACCAGTGAGGGTCCGCCCACTGGATCTGGGGAGCACGAGAAAAAAACTCGTCCGGACCGCATCAGCGATCTCCCGGATGTCATCCTAGGTGAGATCATCTCTCGTCTCCCCATCTTGGATAGCATTCGTACTCGAATCCTCGCTCGTCGGTGGCGTCCTTTATGGCCCACCGCTCCTCTGAATCTCGACTGCTGTGAGATCCCTGCCGCTCGTCTTTTTAAGCCTCTAGAAATAGTTCATATCGAGAAAATCTCCATAGCGCCTCCTACCTGGGAGCTCACCCGCAAAAGGCACTTCAGAACTCGGTGCCCTCACAAATCTGGCACTGGTGATACGACCCTTCCGGAAGCCATCCTCTCCGCCCAAGGGGGCGCGGTTCACCATCTCTGCATACCGGCGTGCTACCTCCAGTCCAGACCCTCGGTCGTCGACGCCTGGCTGAAATCATCCAAACTGAACAATCTCCAGGTGCTCGAGTTCTATTACATGTTCCCAGATTTCGTGAGAGAGTGTGTCGTACGACCACTCACACACCCATCATCTATGCCTTTTGCACTGGCGTCCTTCTCTCGGTTTGCATCCTCCCTACACACCGCCACCTTTGCTCTTTGCCAAATACCAGACAGTTACGTTCAGGGTCTTAAACTACCACTGCTCAAGAGACTTTCACTTGTGGACGTTGGTATATCAGACATCTCGCTTGAAAGCATGATCCACTCTAGTTGCCCCCGCACTCCGGTGCCTACTGCTTACTTGGAATATGGAAAGCCGTTGCATAAGAATAAACTCACGTAACCTTGTAAGCATTGGAATTCGTTGTGGACATGGCGAACTTGTTATAGAGGATGCCCCATCACTTCAGCGGTTGCTTAACGATATTCTCAGCAGCAACTTGCAGATAACTGTCATGTCTGCACCTAAACTGGAGACTGTGGGCAAATTCCATGATTTTTTCTCTGAATGCAAGGTTACGCGTAACCCTACAGTTATCCAGGTACCTAGTTTTCAGCTGCATTTGTCCGGGTAAACAAGCTTCATGTAATAGAACCTTTCGTTCAACTTTTAAAATCGTTGTGCGTGCACCATGCAGGGTTTGCCGGCAGTCTGTCTGTCGACAGTGCTTCGAACGGTCAAGACTTTGCTCATCAAGATGTGTTTTGAAGTGGACGTCGTCGTTTCCCTGACGCAATGCTTTCGAAGCCTTGAGAACTTGTTTATCGAGGTGATGATTCTCACACACATTGAAAGCCCATAACATGCATACTGTTCTACTTCTACTGTATGTCTTAAAAAGCTTGTCTTACATTAGTCTGTAAATTGATTCACCCGTGGCTATACATGTTTTAGTATTACATACACCCGTATTTACAAAAATTCCAATAAATACTTTACAAGGACGGAGGTAATAGAATTAATCATTCATCTGCTCTTTCGACAGAATCTCTATTTTTAGAGCTCAAGTATTTTCAATCTGCATGTACATCTAGGGAGGACTCTATTACGGAGAAACAAATACATGGCGTCGTAAGCACCGACAGTTTGTCAAATGAGATGACTTTCGTTTGAAGATAGTAACGCTGGATGACTATGAACCCTTCTTGGTAAACATTGAATTTGTGAGATTCTTTGTTCTGAGTGCAAGCAAGCTAGAGACCATGATGCTTAACTATCGCTTTCACCAAGACTTCACGGAAGAATTTTACGAAAAGCAACAAAAGGATCTTCTGTGGCACAAAAAGGCTTCTGAACGTGCTCACCTTATATTATCAGCAGCGTGCAAGCACCAGTTCTTTTATTTAAAACTCACGCCTGTTGAATACCTGGATTTGAAGGACCCATTCAACTGTGACTGCTGAACACAGAGCTGGAGTTAGTTGTGCAAGCTTGCAGGGTTACATGTTGTTGCTCCCTTTTGAACGTGCGTTTTGTCCAAACATGAACAGACAGCCCTTGTAGCTTTTGCACCGTCTGTAAGCTTGCCATAACAATCCTTGGTTAGAAAGTGTTGTAACTGTGCTTGTCTTCTAACAGGCGACGCCGGCTGTAAGCAATTTTAATATGGTGCCATTTGATATGGCTTTATATCATGTTACCAGATTGGTTATGTGAAGTAGAGCAGTATGCAGCTGGAAGGAAAAAAAATTGAAGCTACAATAAATATAATTGTTGTTAGAACGAACAAGATGCTCATAGTGTGTTTACACGACATTACCGGATCGTGCTCCGTGTACGGACTGGTTGTAAACTCGTGCTCCGTGCCACGGGACGTCCATGCCTTGCACATTGAATGTTTCAGCGGAAAGATTCTGAGTATTTATAGTCACGACCCTGACTCTTGTTAGTATAGGACCATGCTCCTGATAATGAACTCGCCAGTGGAAACCTTTCCAATACCGAAGAACGTCCGTGCTTCGTACGCCCTTAAATCCGTGCTTCTCGTGACATGACGGCCGTTCTTCGTCTTAAGGTCAGACTTTGTCTAGAAACTTCACAATCCTGGTTTTCTAACTAAGTATCCAGAGGGCTGGTACACATGTCTGTAGATGCCTCACTTCGGCGCCTTCTGCGCACACTGTTGTGCAGCCAGAGAAGGTTTATGCCGAGACAGGCCTGGAGAAACGCCATGCCCGTGCGTGTAGTGGCTCCCCAAGAGTGCCTCCGGCGCCTGCATCTACGTGGGTCACGTGACATAAGCCGTGACTCTTACGTGCCCGTGGAACCAGACGCCCGTGGGTCCAAAGATTTCCCAACGGTGCCTCTCCAACAAGTATTCTCACCCATGCCTCTGCCACCACACCTTTGTGCACCCAGAGGGTTCACACTTGCGCCGAAGAGGCTTCCTTTCCGTGCCTCCGGTGTCTCAATCCACGTGCCTCACATGACACTTGTCGTGACTCTTAGGTGCCCGTGATGCCACACCCTTGTGTGGTTCCACAACCGTGCCTCCCTAACTGAGTATTCAGATCCATGCCTCTGCCACCATAATTTTGTGTATCCACATGGTTGACAATCATACGTGCCTGTAGAGGCTAAACTTCGGTGCTCCTGGAGTCTGCACCCTTGTGCCTCACATGACACGAGCCGTGGCTTTTACGTTCCCCTAGAGACACACAGCACGTGGATCCAGAGACTTCACAATCGTGTCTTTTCAGCTGAGAGTTCGCAGCCATTCCTCTGCCACCACACTTTTGTGCATCCAGCGAGTTGATACATGTATCTGTAGAGGCTTCAATGGGGTCGGTGCCTGTACAGACTGCAATTAGGTGCCTCCAGCGCCTGCACGCATGTGCCTCACATGACACTTGCCCCCGTGTCGTGGCTCCACACCACCGTGTCTCTACAGATCGCACAATCGTGCGTCCTTAACTGAGTATGCGGACCCATGCCTCTGCCACCAAACATCTATGTATCCAGACGGTTGATAGCCGTGCCTCATCAAGATGCACGTCTGTCGAAGCCGTGACTATTCCGCCACGTCTGTCGAAATCTTCTAGATTAGGTATGTATATATTGTCGTATTTGTGAATCATAAAAGCCCTAACCCTCTCTCCAGATCCACCGCACAGAGAGCTACAACGGAGGCGGCACGAGCTTGGCAATGGAGATGAAGAAGCATGCCTCTAGCAACAAGAAGACGAGGTTCGCGGCTGTACCCGTGCCCTCTAAGCTTGTTAAGAGGAGCGGCTATGGCCCACCCACTGGATCCGAGAACCATGTTGAGTCTGGTCCAGACCACATCAGCGATCTCCCGGATGCCATCCTTGGCGAGATTATCTCTCATCTGCCCATAAAGGAAGGCATCCGCACACAAGTGCTCGCATCTTGGTGGCGCTGCATATGGCGCACCGCACCCCTCGATCTCGACTTTTGTGTGATCGTTGATACTCGTTCTACCAGATCTCTGGAAAAAATCTATTGCCAAATCATTCGCGTTCTCCTGGGCAAGCAAATCGTCCAGGAAACATACGTCGGAACTCAATGCCGACATCTTAGTTGCAACTGCCGCAGAGAATCTGTGGCTGATGGCTTCAGTCTTCCTGTATCTGTCCTCTCCGATCATGAGGGCCCGATTTGCCGCCTCTGCATCCCGACAAGCTACCTCCAGTGCCAACCTTGTGGCATTGATGAGTTGTTCCTGTCTCGAAATCTGGACAAACTCCAGGTTTTAGAGTTCTATCATATATTCCCAAAATTCTTCTACCCAGGGCCTAGGCACGCACGCAGAATCCCTTCTTCTATGCCGTCGCCACCGGCATCCATCTCTAGATTTTGCTCGTCTCTCCACACCGTCACCTTTGCCATGTGTAAACTAGAAGACTCTAGTAGAAATGATTTGCCTCCCACTGCTCAGGAGACTTTCACTGGTGGAGGTTTATATATCGGATGTCTCCTTGCGGAAGTTCATCCACCACGGTTGCCCTGCCTTGCAGTGCCTGCTGCTTGTTTGCAACAAGAAATTCTGCTGTCTACGAATAAACTCAGCTAGGCTTGTAAGCATTGGCATTCGTTCCGACGGAGGAAAACTGATCATTGAGGATGCCCCTTCCCTCCGGAGACTGCTACATGATTCTGTAGATGCACAACTACAAATAACAGTTTTGTCCACGCCTATGTTGGACACCCTGGGAAAAATATCGGAGTTACCCAATGAAACAAATATCGTCATTGGGTCTACAGTTATTCAGGTACTGCCTCTGCACGTTACTTTGACCTGCGTTATTCAAAAGCACATGAGATTCACATCCACAAGCTAATAATATCACGTTATGTGCTCAATGAAGGGTCTCTGCATAAGTAGCCTACACGCAGTGTAGGATTCTGTCAAGACCTTGTTTATCTCATAGACATGCTTTAATCTCGATGAGATTGTTGACTTGCTGCGATGCTTTCAATGCTTCCAGAACTTGTTTATCGAGGTGATGATTTCACACACGTTGAAAGCCCACGCACAATACACATAATATACTGGCACTAAGTGCTCAGTTTGCTCTTCATGTGTGTTTAGGGGGGAGGATAGGATCAAAGAGGTATAACAAATGAATGGCGCCGAAAGTAGCGGGTGTTGCTCAATAATCACGATATTTGTTTGAGGACATTAACGTTGGAAGACTATGAAGTCACAGATGCAAACACTGAATTTGTGACATTCTTTATTCTCAATGCTAGGATGCTACTGACCATCAGGCTTAAGTTTGGCCTGCACAGAGATTTCACTCGTGAATTTTACAAATGGCAAGAAGAGGTACTGCAGATGGACAAAAGGGCTTCTAATTGTGCCAAGCTTAAATTAACAATAACTTGCAAGCATATGCACATGGATTTAAAAAACACAGGTGTTGAATACCTGGATTTGCCAGATCCATTCAACTGTGGATGCTGCAAACAGGTCTGGAGAGATGTACTTGCTATATTGAATGAGTGCATTGTGTTAACATTGTCAAACAATTCTCACTCGTTTTGCACCGTACCGTCTGTAGGCTTTTTTTTCAGGAAGTAAGCTCATATTTATAAAAATAGGAATATGTATGTTTATGATATCAATTACGTGCTTTCGGTTTACAATATCGATCATATGTTTCTGGACCCAAAGATAAAAGAAATCAGCTCACACAGATGCTAAAAAACAAACTAGTATCCTCTTGTTTATCTCAGTTGCTTGGCATGAAATTCTGTCTTTTAAAGACAACATGCGTCTACTGCAAACCTGCAACTGCTGCAACCGTGCCTCTCCGAAGGACGTCCGTGCACCCCACAGGAAACAAACGTGCATCAAGAGGTTGTGAAAATCATACGTCCGTGTGAATGCGTCACTGAAAACATTTGGAATGCACAGGCACTTCCGTGCCCCTTTTAATTGCAGACACTGTGTCCCTCCGAGAGACCGTGTTAGAAAAGAACAATTTGGAAAACAGTAGCACGGTCTTGCGTCATTTAAACGTACACCCGTGCCTCTCTTAGTGAACAAGCAACTTAAATGTTACAAAAACAGAGGCATTTCAGTGCATTTTCTCCTTGGAGAATCGTGCACACCGTGGCTTCACTCCTCTGTCCCTCAGAGTGGCCGTGTCATGCGAAAACAACTAGGAGAACACAAAAGACGTTCATGCGTCGTGCACATGTACAACCGTGCGCCAACTGCTTAAAGACCGCGTGTCTGTCAATGAACACGTCACTGAGAACATTTCGAATACAGAGGCCCTTCCATGCGTCTCATTCTTATCCTTATAGGACGATGCGCACCATGGCTTCACGTCCCTGTCCCTCCGAGAGACCGTGCTAGGGAAAAGTACTTCGGAAAACAGAAGCATGGTCGTGCGTCATGGACGTGCACAACCTGTCTCAGTGAACGCGTCACTGACAAAATTTGGAAAACAGAAACAAAGCCGTGCCTTATGTGCATGTAAATCCGTGCGTGTTGGGGCCATTAGTTCGTGCCTCTATGCTCCTAATAAGCTAATATTCTTATATTTGCCGTTGTACAGTAGCCCATGTTAGTGAGCAGGCGCGTATTATAACTGTCTGTTCTGTTATGTGCCAACCCAGACCCCTCTCCCACTCACCCGTTGTAGAGTTCATCGTCTCTTCTCTCTCGATTCTCCCTCTAGATCTAGGGTTAGTCCATTCTCTCTTAATTTCTATGTGAATTTTTCGCTACGATCCGTTTCCCTCTCTGTTGGTTTCGTCTCTTTGTTTTGAAAGCGACGCGTCTACACTGTTATGCTAGGAATTGCCTGGAAATTCATTGTGATCTAAACCAAATCCGTGCAGTACGAGGCCGAACCTGTACATGACCCGCGCCTCTTAGGGGTGGGGTTGGTTGGGAGTCGGTGTTTGTGCTTGACAATGCTATGAGTTGCAGCGACATGCGGCGTCCAACTCCCAAGTGAGCGATGAACTTCGCCGAGGGAGGTTGGTAGTTTAAATTGAAGCCCGTTAGGTCTTGCAAACAACGACGGTGGCCGGAAGTCGAAGGGAGTGGCCAGACATTGTGCTCTATTGCTTAACCGACCACAGGGTGCTGGAGGTCGGCGTTTGGGGTGCTCTTGACTGGGATTCGGCGTCTGTGCTTGAGGACATCGTTTGGGGTCCTGTAGGCTGGAGGCAAGTTAACGTTGATGGATCACCCATTTCAAATACCACCTAGCCACACATGTTCCGGTGGTTGGCGTCGGCGACGGTAGCGTATGGTTGCGGATGACGTTGTTGCTGGGTGTAGCTCGGATGAATTTACATATAATTTTAATGCTACAAAAACTTCTTTGAGCCGCCTGATGATAGACTATTGTTTCTCCTTTTTGCTTGTTCTTGTCTTGAAATATACATTTGCTAAAGCTACTTTTATGACCAAGCAGCAGAGATCCTTTGACTGATTGACATTGACAGCCAAGATTGTGAACTGCTCTAAAAATAGTCAATACTGAATTGTGATGAATTAAGCAACAATTTTTGGAAAATAAAATACTGATTTAATTAAATTCATATTTCCTCTGTAATTACATATCCCATATCTACTGTTCACCTTCTAATCAAAAGTTGTGCACATGTGTTTTTAGGAAATTGTTTGTGAACGACTATTTATGTAAAGTGCCCATTTAGCCGAATAGTTTTTTCAAGATAATATAATTTTCCTTGTGTTGCGAATTTCATATAAACGTTGTTTTGCAACATATTCCAGGGGAAACCATGTGTTGTGATATATGCACCATCTTCGGTTGCCCTGGATTGGAGTCAGGCGTTCTTCACAACGCGATAGCAATGCCTCTTCCTCGATGCTTCAAGACATGCCTAGTAAGGAGAAATGTTTGGCACCCCATACCGCCCATCAGTTACTACCAACTACTGTATCTTTCTGATGGAGGAAATAAAAGTTTCTCCCATATTGTTGGAATGGAATGCCTACACTTAAGCATTTAACGATATGTTTTCAATTTTCGATGTACCTTGTTTTATCAAATAGCAACCTGTTAAAAACAATTGGTACATATATGATAACCACTATCTGTCTTGGTTATACATCTCGGTATTCAAGGATTCCTTCTGCCAGTTTGAAGATCTTTATTCTTTTCTTTTCTTGCGCAGTATGTGCCATGCTATTGCAGGCAGCAAGTCACTTCTTCAATCTATCAGTGGAAAGAGGAAGCATTTCAAGAAGAAGGAAAACAAAGGAATCAAGTACTGATCACCAACGAGGATCTGTCATATGAGATCTGCATCACCGATGAACCTAACCGGTCTAAAACTCATGGACCTGGCTGGGAAAAGTTAATTGGTGACTATGATCTTTGTTATCGAGATCTAATCATCATAAACGTGAATACTGGGAGTCTATCCATTGAGATAGATCTGAGACTCAGTGATTCTCGAGGAGGTCACAGGCCCCTTCCAAAACCATCACTAGGTAAGTGGACCAACTTCCATCCTATTTTATCAACTATGTTTATCAGCATACTTTGGTGCTCCTACCTCTGTCCACTAAATGAATGTCATACTTACAGTCGAAGTTATTTTCAAAACATTTTATGTAATTCTGTTGATTATCATCCCAACTTGATCACATGCATTGAATTTAACCATTCCTTTTAAACTTTAATAGCGAGTTCATTTGTTTAAACAAATTCGTTTGAAAATGAGTTATTTTTTTCAATGCAGCTCTTGATTATCTAAATGATTCGGAGAGGGAGTACATTGGGAAAACAGTATTTGGTCGAGGCGTAAACCTCTCATACAGACAATTTGGACAGATGATATACTTTGTGTTTGAGTCTGACGACTTACCCACCATACCCTTTGTGCAACGTCTAAACGTCGCCAATGTCATAAACGGTCGTCTGCTTAGTCATTGAATATTTGTTTTGATCCACTGCCATGGTTTTGTTTGCTATTTTCGATGTTTTATGTCCTTGTACATTGATTTTATCTAGTAATATCGATACAATCTGCAGAGAATCCCGTCTGTCGTTGTGAGGCTTCTAAAGATGAAACTAGGATATCTACCTCAAAACGATGGAATCAGCCTAACAGAGGTGTATGATGCAATAGACATGAGCACAACGTACTCCATACGAACCGACGGCAGAATGGAGGTGACCGGTTTTTCAGATTTTGCCCAGGAAGCTCAGCTAAGGGTTGGTTCAATTGTCCTCATCACAATTTAAAAGCGGTGTCCAACTTTGGGAAACATGAAGCTACTGCGCATGATAATCAACGACCTTTCCTGATAGAGAGTTCCCGGTGGCTATACTTCCTATATCACAGTTCAGTAATGCATGTCTGATTTTTGAATAGGCTGTACACACCAGTTTTGTTATTTAGTTATGTCATGGTATGTAACTGAACATATAATTATGTCCAAGAGGACGGTGGTGAAAATTCCTGGTCAAAGAAGGTGAAACATTTACGTGGGTTACTTTATTTATCTGTGATAATAATAAAAGGATTCGCTGACTAATAATGGAGGATGAATGGTTGTGGTGAAGTATGTTTTTGCATAGTTTAGTGACGTTGCTAGCTCCCCACGTCAGTAGTATACATATTTTTCACTATGGTGCTCCGCAGAATAGCGTGATGCCAAGTAGTTTGTTGCGATGAGCTCAAACATACACCTCTGTCTACCGCACAACACTTCTCCTGAAAAACCAGTGCCTTCCCCTATGGCTCTGTCACCTTAAACATCCATGCTTTTACAAAGTGCCACTTAAAACATTTGACAGAACACAGGCACAAATTGACGTTCGTGCAATCACATAGCTTCATGTCCGTGCCTCACATAGCATCGTACATGTGCCTATATCTGTGCTTCTGGCTGTATAAGTGCGTCTCGCAGCTGCATGCCCATTGTTTCTGCCCATCTCGTCCTTGCAACTATTTCAGACATGACCATGCCTATTGCGTCGGCAAATTCATGCCTCTCAAGACCATGCCTCGACAAGAATAACGACCGTGCTTGTAACAGTGAAGCGTATAGATGATACATTCAGGACACCTTAGGGACCACCTTGCAACTATTTCAGACATGACCGTGCTTGTTCCGTCGGCACATTCATGCCTCTCACATTTAATTGAAAAACATTCTGGAAAAACAGTAATGGAAGCCGATTGTCAATCCTCACGTCACGTACATTCGACGTTCATTCCTCCGTCACAGAAGTAATACTCGTGCCTCTGCCACAGAACATATAAGTGAAAAACAATTCTTCCTACACTTCTAAAACCCGGAATGCCCTGGATAAATGTCGAATCCCATCTTGCGGTAAAACCATGGAGGCCGGTGCTTCTCAGAAACACATCTGTGGCTTTTTGCGCATGTAGTTGAGTGCATGGCTATATGTTTGTGCCCGTGCCTCATGTAGCACCATAGCACGAATTGACGTATGTGCAATCACGTAGCTTCATGGCCGTGTCTCACATAGCATCGTATATGTGCCTCTACTTGCGCCTCTCGTTGTATAAGTGCTTCTTGCAGCTGCATGTCCACGCCTCTCGTTGCTTCTCGTTCTTTCTATCCATCTCGTAGCGTCAGTTGCAACACGGACACACAATAGTGCCTCTAAAACAACACAGCACTGCTCCTGCCAGCGAATGTGTCACTGAAAACAATTGCCACTCCCAGTGAATGTATCACGCTCGTGTGTCTCTACATAGCCACTTCAAGCATGCTTCTCTTGGTCAGAGACGCGTGCCTCTACATACTTCCCCTGCATTCCTCACAAAATAAATTGTAAAAATTGACATTTGACAGCAAACTACGCAAGACAACGATCTTCTCCCTGAGTTGCTGGAGATGCAACGGCTATTAAAAACATAAGTGGTGAATTTGTTTTATTTTCTTTTTAAGAACAACCACGATCAAAAACCCAGGATGTGCACAACCGAATCGACAGGGAGATGAAACTACAATCCAGAACCCACGATGTGCACCACCGCATCGACAGTGAGATCGTGCACTCCTTTGCCGCTTCCCCGCCCTTAAATTTAGACTTCTGCCGCGGACTTCTCACCCGCAAACAACAGAAATCGCCATTGCCTCCCACTCATTGTTCCCCACGAAATACCAGGTTGCAGGAGGAAGAACTGTTCCAGGCCATGGGATTCATCAAGGAATTCATGGAGGTGGAAGCCCACGGCAACACCAAGTTGCACATGATCCACACCAACGACTTGCACAAGGCGGCGAGCACCATCAAGCAGTACGAACGACACCTCCAATTCGAGCGCCACAATATCGTCAGAGTTGATGTGGAGTACTCCAACTACGTTGGCGAAGATCAAAAACCGGCCCTCGTCGAGCTCTCTGTCGGCAAGGATCATCCGGTGATGCTCTTCCAACTGAGCGCCGCCGACAAGAACTGCACCAGGTTCGACAACATCCTCGCCGACCCCAGATACACGTTTGCTGGCTTCTCCATCGACGGCGACATAGAGATGCTCGGCCGCGTCGGACTAGAGATCGCCCACTTCATCGACATCCAGAAGGAATGGTGGGTGCCTACAGCTACCAAGCCTCTGGACACCCTTGGGGATGTCTCACGCATCCTTGTGCATGACTACTACAACGACATGAAGAAGAAGCTCACCAACGCAGAACACAAGCGCTGGGCGTGCATGCCCCTGTCCATGAGGCACATCGAGTACGCTGCAAAAGACGCTTACGCTGCGTACGAGATATGGAGCCGCCTCACCACCATCCAGGAAGGGCTCCGCCGGGCAAAACTCGAGAAGGAGCAGTCCAGGAAGCACGCTAGGTCATGGGGCGACTACGAATACTGAAGCAGGTGGTCCCAGCCAAGAAAAGTATCTAGAAGATTGCTCATGCCATTCTTGATTTCTCATTAGCTTTGCTTTCCCTCAAGACTGTCGTTTGCTTGTTATAAATTTAAGTTTGCTTGTGTCGCAGTTAACCTTGTAGTTTGTTTGCAGTTTACATATCTTTTGAACAAGTTTATTTCCAGTGCAATGTTGGAGTTATCCATTAGTAGAATATATTGGCGTGAACTGAAAAATATAAACACAGTACAGATAGTATACGATTGCGTAACGCATAGACCAGGTACACATAGCAGTCCACAAAAATGACGAGCATGCAATGCACTAGTACCTTTGTGGATGCAGCGTCGAAATGCAGGGACAACAATTACAGAATGCTCCTAAAAGCAGTACACAATGTTCTAACAAACCATTGCACACACGATATTAAAAATCGTTCGTATGGAACACTTTAGAAAAACATTTTGAATACAAAGGTAGTTACGTGTTTATTCTCCTTGGAAAACATTGCTTACATCTGTGACCCTCAGAGAAGAACACTACGAAAAATAGAGGCACGGTTGTCCGTCAATAACACCAACTACTTAAAACACCGACGGAGGCACTTCTGTGCCTCCACTCCTATGGGGACCGTGTGTAACTTGGCTTCACGTCCGTTAATGAGGCCGAATGCCTTCGACGACACATGGAGCTCATAGGCCATGCCCCCCGCAATGAAAACGTGTCAATGAAAGCTTCTTGAAAACAGAGGCACAACTTCAGATTCATGAATCACAATCCTTCGCGTCCCAACCTCCCTTAGAATCACGTCCGTGCCTCCAGTTCGTCTCGTGCGTGCCTCTACCTCAGGTAAAATCATACCTCTCTCGTGCGTAACATGTTAATAAAGTTGCTCGCAACAAAAACATCAGAAAGCCGAGCCTTACGTCCACCCTGCTGGCACTAAACGTGACGTCACCGAAAACGCAAAGGCAGGACCGTGCCTTACGGCCAGGTTCCGACGTATCGGGTCTATGAAGACTTGCTTCCTTCTTAATATGGGGCGTGACTACGGCACATGCATTGGCTCCATCTATCACGTCCGTGCCTCGACAAGAATAACAACCATGCTTGTAATAGTGAAGCGTATAGGTGATACATTCAGGACACCTTAGGGACGACCTTGCAACTATTTCAGACATGACCGTGCCTTTTCTATCGGCACATTCATGCCTCTCACATTTAATTGAAAAACATTCTGGAAAAATAGTAATGGACGCTGAGGGAGTCCTGGATTAATGGGTCATCGGGCGTCCGGGCTATGGTACGTAGGCCAAACTAATGGGCTGTAAAGGTACAAGACCGAAGACTCTCTCCCGTGTCTGAATGGGACTCTCCTTGGCGTGGAAGGCAAGCTTGGCGTCCCAATATGAAGATTCCTTTCTCTGTAACCAACTTTGTACAAACCTAGTCCCCTCCGGTGTCTATATAAACCGGAGGGCTTAGTCCGTAGAGGCAAGAAGAATAATCATAGTCATACAGGCTAGACTTCTAGGGTTTTAGCCATCACGATCTCGTGGTAGATCTACTCTTGTAATACTCATATTCATCAAGATCAATCAAGCAGGAAGTAGGGTATTACCTCCATAGAGAGGGACCAAACCTGGGTAAACATCGTGTCCCCTGTCTCCTTTTACCATGGATCTTAGACGCACAGTTCGGGACCCCCTACCCGAGATCCGCCGGTTTTGACACCGACATTGGTGCTTTCATTGAGAGTTCCGCTGTGCCGTCGTCAAAAGGTTTGATGGCTCCTTCGATCATCTACAACAATGCTGTCCAAGGGGAAGTCTTCCTCCCTGGACAGATCTTTGTATTTGGCGGCTTCGCACTGCGGGCCAACTCGCTTGGCCATCTGGAGCAGATAAAAAGCTACGCCCCTGGCCATCAGGTCAGATTTGGAAGCTTGAACTACGTCGCGGATATCCGCGGAGACTTGATCTTCGACGGATTCGAGACCACGGCAGCCGCTCCCTGTCACCACGATGAACATGACTTAAATCTTTCATCGGACCATACCAAGGAGATAGCACCTGTAACTGCTCTGGCCTTAGATCCGGAGCAGATCGCGCCATCCGAGGACGGGAAGCTCAACCTCGCCACGGAAGCCGCAGACTCAGCAGCGTTGAAGCCGCACACAGACCTAACTTTGAGTGACATCTGTGTCACCGGAACCATGGAACCGTCTCCGGCTACAGGTTCCGAACCATGTGCGTCCGCGTACGCCGAGCTTAATCAGTCATCGATCGTCGAATTCAGCTCCACAGACATCTTCCGGTACTCGCCTTTAGGCAACATGCTAAACTCATTAAAAACTCTATCCTTAGCGGGGGACTCACAGCCGAATTATATCCGATTCGAACTGGAGGCTGATGACGGAGAATTTCGTTTCCCACCCACCGCCCACTTCATAGCCACTGTTGAGGACCTAACCGACATGCTCGATTACGATTCCGAAGACATCGACGGTATGGACGACGATGCTGGAGAAGAGAAGGCCCAAAACCCGCCATTTACCGGACGTTGGACGACCACTTCCTCGTATGACGTATACATGGTGGACACACCTAAAGAGAAAAATGGCGACAACGAGAAGGATCCAGTCAAGGATAAACCTCCTGAGATACAGCCAAAACGCCGACGTCAGCGGCACCGCTCTAAATCGCGCCGTGCAAAAGACAGCGATACCGGCACAAGAGAAGATAACACTCCGGTGGGTGCCGAAGACAATGAAGACCCCGTTGAGGCAACTTCCGAACAGGACGAACGGGAAGACGGGCAAGTTAGCCCTGATGAACAGGCCATACACGAAGACTCGGAGGACAGTAATTATCTTCCGCTCTCCGAGGATGAGGTGAGCCTCGTCAACGAGGATTTTATCATGCCTGAGGAACCTCTCGAGTAGGAGCGCTTTAAGCGCCGGCTAATAGCCACTCCAAGGAGCCTGAAAAAGAAGCAGCAGCAGCTTCAAGCTGATCAAGATCTGCTCAACGATAGATGGACTGATGTCCTCGCAGCCGAGGAATACGGCCTCAAGCGCCCAGCCAAAAGTTACCCGAAGCGCAAATTGCTACCTCAGTTTGATGATGAGACGCTGGAGCCCGTACCATCATCGCACAGTGTGGCTGACCAACCACCACGTGGTCGGGACAAAGCAGCAACTCAAGCCGAACACCAGCCCGCCCCACCTCACCGTAAAGGCAGAGATAAAACAGCTCGGCGACATACATATGACCTGCGGCAGGACTTGGACAGTAGAGCAGGTCAGAACAGATCGATCTATGGATCACGGGGACGTGCCCCGACACGCGACAACGGCTACCTAGCCGGACGCAACAATCATACTCACGCCCAGGCCGAGAACCGCAGACGGACTCCATCCGAGCTACGTCGTGACGTGGCCCGATATAGAGGCGCCGCACACCCCCTTTGCTTCACTGACGAGGTAATGGAGCACGAATTCCCAGAAGGGTTTAAACCCGTAAACATCGAATCATACAATGGGACAACAGACCCCGCGGTATGGATCGAGGATTTTCTTCTTCACATTCATATGGCCCGCGGCGATGATCTCCATGCCATCAAATACCTCCCACTAAAACTCAAAGGCCCAGCACGGTACTGGTTGAACAGTCTGCCCGAAAACTCCATCGGCAGCTGGGAGGACTTGGAAGGGGCCTTTCTTGACAACTTCCAAGGTACATATGTTTGACCCCCGAATGCCGACGATTTAAGTCACATAATTCAACAGCCCGGAGAGTCAGCCAGGAAACTCTGGACTAGGTTCTTAACCAAAAAGAACCAGATCGTGGACTATCCGGATGTCGAAGCCCTAGCGGCCTTTAAACACAGCATCCGAGACGAATGGCTTGCCCGAAACCTCGGCCAAGAAAAGTCAAAGTCCATGGCAGCCCTTACGGCACTTATGACCCGCTTTTGCGCACGCGAAGATAGCTGGCTAGCCCATAGCAACAAGAATGCAAGCGAACCTGGCACTGCGAAAGCCAGCAATAGCAACGGCAAGCCCCGATGCAACAGACACAAGCGTCGAAACAACGGTGATAATACCGACGACACGACGGTCAACACCGGATTCAGCGGCTCCAAGTCCGGCCAGCGGAAGAAGCCGTTCAAAAGGAACAGTTCGGGCCCATCCAGCTTGGACCACATACTCGATCGCCCATGCCAGATACACGGCACCCCCGAAAAACCAGCCAATCACACCAACAGAGACTGTTGGGTTTTTAAACAGGCCGGCAAGTTAAATGCCGAGAACAAGGAAAAGGGGTCGCAAAGTGAGGACGATGACGAGGAGCCCCATCCACCGAACACAGGGGGACAAAATAAGTCCCCCCCCCAATTTAAAACGGTGAACATGATATATGCTACCCACATCCCCAAGAGGGAACGCAAGCGCGCGCTCAGGGATGTCTACGCGATGGAGCCAGTCGCCCCAAAGTTCAGCCCATGGTCTTCCTGTTCGATCACTTTTGATCACAGGGACCATCCGACTAGTATCCGTCATGGCGGTTCAGCCGCACTCGTCCTCGACCCAATCATTGACGGATTCCACCTCACGCGAGTCCTCATGGACGGTGGTAGCAGCCTGAACCTGCTCTATCAGGATACAGCGCGCAAAATGGGCATTAATCCCTCAAGAATTAAGCCCACAAAGACTACCTTTAAAGGAGTCATACCAGGTGTAGAGGCCCGCTGTACGGGCTCAATCACCCTAGAGGTTGTCTTCGGATCCCCGGACAACTTCCGAAGCAAAGAGCTGATCTTCGATATCGTCCCCTTTCGCAGCGGCTATCACGCACTGCTTGGACGAACCGCACTTGCGCGCTTCAACGCGGTTCCACACTACACTTATCTTAAGCTCAACATGCCCGGACCACGCGGTGTCATAACAGTTACTGGAAACATGGAACGCTCCCTCCGTACTGAGGAGCACACCGCTGCGTTAGAAGTAGAAGTACAGAGCGGCCTTCACAAGGAGAACCTTAATTCGTTGGCCGAGCTCCCGGACACTGTCAAATGAGTCCGGACTACTCTGCAGCAGGACAGCCCAGCTCGTCAAGAGCTCAATTAGCAATTTGGCCTCCGTCCCAGTCCCAACCAAGCGGCGGCATTCGTACCATGCGTACATAACTACGCACTCAAAATACCATGGGCATAGATGGAGGCATAACTAGCTTGTGATCCATAATACGGCTCGACAGCTCCTGGACACACATACTTTCAGTTTTTCTTTTCTATCCTTTTCAGGTTTCTTTTTTGCAGGCTTCTTCTGACGACCTGATCATCGGTCCTCTCGACAGGATGGATACACCAAGATGGCAAGAAGCACTGGCTTACTAGGGAATTTCTAGATGGTCTCTTTAACGATCATTCTACCTGTTTTCAGGACCCGCACGCAGCTCTCCCTTGGTTGTGGCATGTTAAATAGCCCGGTTGCTTATTGCACCACCTGTACAAATACGCTTTGACGTATTAATCAAACTATAATGGAAACAGTTTGCGGCCCAACTTTTGCGGGACTAGCTTACTACCCCTTTTTTCCTTTTTTGATAATCTTCTCAAGTTGCACCCGTGCAATTTGGTACGCTTTAATCTGCCAGGGGCTTCATTGCAACCCATAATACGACAACAAAGTCCGAACATTTTTTTACAATATAGTTCGGCACCCCGAATTTAGCATTGTATGCATTGGCTCCGAATCATGTCTTTGGTCAATAGTTGGGTTGCCCGGCTCCTGTGCTTACTACCTTACGTTCCGCTATATTGGCTAGGGTAGTAAAGGGATAACTACTGCGATTGTGTCCTGGTTTATCCGGATGAGCACCTCAGTAGAGAAAGCCAAAAACTGACTATCATGATGCCGCGAGAGCCGGTCAGCTCTTTGGAGGTTTCAAATCCTTAGCGATTTTTTTTGCATTATGCGATGAATCGGCTCTTACCCGATCAGGTGTTTACAGTACCCTAGTTCGGATACTAGGGGTTGTGCCTAAATTTTCATTGTCAAACTCCTATGGCTAAGCGATGGTGATAAAGCCACATAGTCCAATTGCGTGGTTCGTTGCGCTAAACACCTCCTTAAAGGACCAAATAACTAGATCAAGAGTGTTTAGATTCCATCCCGAACACCCCCGTACTACCTACGTGGGGGCTGAAGCCGACGACTGGCCAACTCTCAAAATTTCATAAACACGGCCGCACAGGAGGTAAAATATTAAACAAGCATTATATTACATAACCGAACTTGTTTCATAATACAGAGCAAGACAATATGAATGTATTCATTCAAAGATTACATCCTTCCTACATTGCTCCGCCACAATGCGGGATCCCTCCAGGACATCGCTAAAATATCGCTCGGGCGTGCGGCGCTCCTTGCCCACGGGCGGTCCCTCGGTCGCGACCGTGACGACATTCATCTTCGCCCACTACATCTTGACACGGGCGAAGGCCATCCGCGCACCTTCGATGCAGACCGACCGCTTGATGGCGTCAAGCCGAGGGCAGGCATCGACTAGCCGCTTCACGAGACCGAAGTAGCTGCTGGGTATGGCTTCGGCAGGCCACAGCCGGATTATTAAATCCTTCATGGCCAGCTCGGCCGCCCTATGCAGTTCGGCCAGCTGTTTTAGCTTATCGCTAAAGGGCACCGGATGTTCTGGCGCAAGGTATTGCGACCAGAACAGCTTCTCCGTTGAGCTCCCTTCTTCAGCTCGGAAGAATTCTGCAGCATCACAAACACTGCGCGGCAGATCCAGAAACGCCGCTGGGGAACTCCAAATCCGGGTTAGTAAGAGATACCTCTTCTTCACATACTTGCTTTGCATACTAATAGCCTTACCCGCCGTGATTTTCTTGGCCTCCTGGATCTCCTGGAGGGCACCCTGGGCTTCAACTTGGGCCTCTTCCGCGCTTTGGCGAGCCTTGGCGAGTTCGGTCTCTTGAGCCAAAACATCGCGCTCCAAGGATTCGCATTTCTTCACGGCATCCTGGAGCTCTTGCTGGACCTCATTAAGCCTGGCCTCGTGCTTCTCACGGGCGGCTTGTTCCTTGGCAGCTTTCTCATCGGCCTCGGCCAACGCCTTTTTAAGGACCTCGACCTTGGTTGCCGCTCCTACAAATATCATGGCACTACGTTCAATACACATCATTCATTCTTTCCGAATATACAGCAAGTCACCACGTACCTTGCTTGTCCTCCAGCTGCCTTTTTACAAGGCCGAGCTCTTCTTCGGCCCGCTCCAGACTCTGCTTTAGTCCGGAGAACTCAGCAGCATGAGAGGTTGCAGCCAGCAACGACGCCTGCTTATTCATATAAGACATATTTAGCTAGTTTCCTGTGAAAATTACTTGATCCTCTGTCCGGCTTTTCTTTCCGAACACCAGACAGTGTCTCAGGAGCTACTGTGTATACTGTGACTTTCTCTTTTGTGCCGCTTACCTCAAAGCCTGTTAGCAGGCTGGTGTAGGCTTCGGTCAGTCTGCTCTTGATGGACTGAACCCTCTCAACCACCGTACCCATAAGGATACGGTGTTCCTCCACAATGGAAGCGCCTCATAGCGCTTCCAGCAGATTATCCGGTGCCTCTGGATGGACAGAGGTCACCGGCGGAATAGGCGCACCTCCTCCCTTCGGAGAGGCTGCTCGCTTGATTCCGGAGCCGTGTAGGTCTTCGGAATGGTATTCGGCAGGGGGCTGAATTGGATATGGCCCCCATCGCCACTTTCCATGGGGATTTTCTACCCAAGGTGTCCGGTGGCCGAGGGTTCGCCCTCCGGCGCCACCGTGACGGCCTCCTGAACCTCTCACTGGCCTGGGAAGGTCCTTCGGGACAGCACCTCAGCGTCGTCCTTGGCCTTGGGAGAGTAAGCCGTCGGCGGTGACTCGCTGGCCATCGCCTTAGAATCCAGCGAACCCCCTGGTGAGGATCGCAGGGAGCTGTCATGGGCCGGACTGCAATTGCATAATTCAACATGTTAAAGCTATGAAGTAGAGATGCCGGATATATGGACGCATCAGGGGTTTTTAGTACTTACGATGCGGCTAGGGGCTTGTTTCGGGGGCGCGGCTCTGGGCTGCTGTCAACATCCCATGCGGAGTTATCCGTGAGGGAACCCTTCCCCTCTTGGACGCTCCTGCCTCCAGACTTGTGGAGTCCGCCCTCTTCTTCCTTCCTTCCTCGGGGGGAGAGTTTCTTTCTTCCTCCTCCTCGTCATCGTCTTCGGCAGCAGAGGAGCGAGTCTTGTTGTCTTCGGACGACACGTCCGAAGCTCCCTTGCGGCGGAGGCCACTTCTGGCCCCCTTGGCCTTCTTCTCCGGCGCCTGGTAAGGCGCCGGGACCAGCATCTTCGTCAGGAGCGGGATGGTTGGTTCCTCGGGCAGAGGAGCCGGACACTTGATCCGCTCCGCTTTCTCTATCCACACCTGAAAAATAAGTAGTGAAGTTTAGGTATCTTCCTTGAATAAGCAAGTAGAGGATACACCTTGAAACGTGAAAGACTTACCACACTGGCAGGATGGGCCAGATCGTACCCGCGGTCCTCGGTGGTCTCCGGCGGTGTCTCATTGACCTTGAAGAGCAACTTCCAGATATCTTCGTGCATGGTTCCGAAGAGCCTTTCCAAGGTCTGCTGTTCCTCCGGATCGAATTCCCGTAAAGGGCAAGTCCGGCTCTGGTATGGAAGGATTCGGCGAACTAGCATCACCTGCATCACCTTAACGGGCTTGATGTTTTTGTCCACCATGCTCTGGATGCGCGTTTGCAGCGCTATCAGTTCATCCGATGAAGACCAATTTGGGCCCTTATCTAGCCAGGAGGTGAGCCGCATTGGAGCTCCAGACTTGAATTCGGTAGCCGCGGCCCAGGTGGCGTCCCGGGGCTCTGTGATATAGAACCACGGTTTCTGCCACTCTTTAACGGTCTCCACAAAATTACCTTTGGGCCATGTGACATTGGGCATCTTGCTCACCATGGCACCTCCGCACTCCACGTGTTGGCCATCCACCACCTTCGGCTTCACGTTGAAGATCTTAAGCCACAGTCTGAAGTGGGGTGGAATGCGGAGGAAGGCCTCGCACACGACAATGAATGCCGAGATGTTGAGGAAGGAGTTTGGGGCTAGATCGTGGAAATCTAGCCCGTAATAGAACATGAGTCCACGGACGAAAGGGTGGAGAGGAAACCCTAACCTGCGGACGAAATGGGGGATGAACACCACCCTCTCATTGGGCTTCGAGGTGGGGACGATTTGCCCCTTGGCCGGGAGCCGGTGGGCGATTTCTTTTGCCAGAAACCCGGCCGCCCGAAGCTTGGTTATGTCCTTCTCCTTAATGGAGGAGGCCATCCACTTGCCTTGCGCTCCAGATCCGGACATGGTCGAGTGCTTCCCTGAGGTGGAAAGGATGAGGACTTGGTGCTAGAGCTCGAGAATGGGAGGGCAGAGAGAAGAGAAGGCGTGAGTGAAAGAAGGGAATCCTTATCTCCTTATAAAGGCAGTGAATATCAAGCGCCTCCCCACTCGCCTTAAAACTCGCCTATTCCCAAGGGATGTGCAAATGGTACGGTTGGATTACCCATGCCCGTATTGATGAGAATCCCGCAATAAGGGGACACGGTCTCTGCTTTGACAAGATGTCCCAATGAGACTGCATCTCGAAGCGGCAGGCCGAAAAACAGTTTGAAATAATGACCGGGTGATGACGTGGTATCACATTACCAAAAGTTGTCAGCGGATTGGACTCGTGAAATATTATACTCTCTGCGGTTGTGTGTGGAATTTGTTTTGCAGAGCCAGACACGTTCGTTGCGTCCGAAGACTGTGCTGGAGTATTCGGAGAAGGAACCCGCCTTGCAACGCCGAAGACAATTTGCGCGCCGGACACCTCGTCATTGAAGCCTGGTTCAGGGGCTACTGAGGGAGTCCTGGATTAAGGGGTCCTCGGGCGTCCGGGCTATGGTACGTAGGCCGGACTGATGGGCTGTAAAGGTACAAGACCGAAGACTCTCTCCGGTGTCCGGATGGGACTCTCCTTGGCGTGGAAGGCAAGCTTCGCTTCCCAATATGAAGATTCCTTTCTATGTAACCGACTTTGTACAACCCTAGTCCCCTCCGGTGTCTATATAAACCGGAGGGCTTAGTCTATAGAGGCAGGAAGAATAATCATAGTCATACAGGCTAGACTTCTAGGGTTTTAGCCATCACGATCTTGTGGTAGATCTACTCTTGTAATACTCATATTCATCAAGATCAATCAAGCGGGAAGTAGGGTATTACCTCCATAGAGAGGGCCCGAACCTCGCTAAACATTATGTCCCCTGTCTCCTGTTACCATCGACCTTAGACGCACAGTTTGGGACCCCCTACCCGAGATCCGCCGGTTTTGACACCGACAGACGCCTATTGTCAATCCTCACGTCGCGTACATTCGACATTCATTCCTTCTTCATAGAAGTAATAGCCGTGCCTCTGCCACAGAACAAATAAGTTAAAAATGATTCTTCCTACACTTGTAAAACCCGGAATGCCCTGGATAAATGTCGAATCCCATCTTGCGGTAAAACCATGGAGGCCGATGGTTCTCAGAAACACATCTCTGGCTTTTTGCGCATGTAGTTGAGTGCACGGCTATATGTTCATGCCCGTGCCTCACGTAGGACCATAGCACGAATTAACGTCTATGCAATCATGTAGCTTCATGTCCATGCCTCACGTAGCATTTTATATGTGCCTCTAGTTGCGCCTCTCGTTGTATAAGTGCTTCTCGCAACTGCATGTCAACCCCTCTTGTTGCTTCTCGTTCTTCCTGTCCATCTCGTAGCGTCAGTTGCAACACGGACACACAATAGTGCCTATGAAGAAACACAGCACTGCTCCTCCCAGCGAATGTATCACTGAAAACAATTGCCACTCCCAGTGAATGTATCACGCCCATGTGTCTGAGAGTTACACCAGCCACTAAAAGCATGCTTCTCTTGGTCAGAGACTTGTGCCTCTACATACTGCCCCTGCAACCCTCACGAGATAAATTGTAAAAGTTGACATTTGATAGCAAACTATGCAAGACAACGATCTTCTCCCCGAGTTGCTGGAGATACAACGGTTGTTCAAAACATAACTGTTGATATTATTTTTATTTTTTATAAAGAAAAACAATGATAAAAAACCCAGGATGTGCACAACCGCACCAACAGGGAGATGAAACCACGATCCACAACCCACGATGTGCAAAACCGCATCGACAGTGAGATCGTGCACTCCTTTGCCGCTGCCCCGCCCTTAAATTTAGACTTCCGCCGTGGACTTCTCACCCACAAACAACAGAAATCACCATTGCGCTCCCACTCATTGTTCCCCATGAAATACCAGGTTGCAGGAGGAAGAACTGCTCCAGGCCATGGGATTCATCAAGGAATTCATGGACGTGCAGGCCCACGACAACACCAAGTTGCACGTGATCCACACCAACGACTTGCACAAGGCGGCGACCACCATCGAGCAGTACGAGCGACACCTCCAGTTCGAGCGCCACAAGATCGTCGGAGTTGATGTGGAGTACACCAACGACCATGGCGAAGATCAGAAACCCACCCTTGTCCAGCTCTCTGTCGGCAAGGACCATCCGGTGCTGCTCTTCCAACTGAGCGCCGCCGACAAGAACTGTACCAAGTTCGAAAACTTCCTCGCAGACCCCAGGTACACGTTTACTGGCTTCTCCATCGACGACGACATAGAGATGCTCGGCCGCGTCGGACCGAAAATTGCCCACTTCGTCGACATCCAGAAGGAATGGAGGGTGCCTACAGCTACCAAGCCTCTGGACTCCCTTGGGGACATCTCAGGCATCCATGTCCACGACGGAGAGCTCACCAACGTAGAACACAGCCGCTGGGCGTGCATGCCCCTGTCTATGAGGCACATCGAGTATGCGGCAAAGGACGCTTATGCTGCGTATGAGATATGGAGCCGCCTCACCATCATCTAGGAAGGGCTCCGCCGGGCAAAACTCGACAAGGAGCAGATCAGGAAGCGCGCTATGTCCTGGGGCGACTACGAGTACTGAAGCAGGTGGTCCCCGCTAAGAAAAGTATCAAGCAGATTGCTCATGCAATTCTAAATTTCGAATTAGATTTCCTTTCTCTCAAGAATGCTGTTTGCTTGTGTCGCAGATAACCTTGTAGTTTTCTTGCAGTTTACATATCTTTTGGACAAGTTTATTTCCAGTGCACCACAGAGGCACTTTAGTACCTCTGATACTAAGGGGACCGTGCGTAACTTGGCTTCACGTTGTTTTACGCAACATTCTCGATGTCAACCCAAAGCTTCACCTTCTCTCTGATAAGTTCATTAATGAGGTCCAATGCCTTCGAAAACACATGGAGCTCATAGAACATGACCCTCGCAATGAAAACGTTTCAATGAAAGCTTCTTGAAAAGAAAGGCACACCGACACGTGCTTGCATCACGATCCTTCGCGTCCGTACCTCCCTTAAAATCACGTCTGTGCCTCCAGTTCGTCAAGTGCGTGCCTCTACCTCAGGTAAAATCATACCTCTCTTGTGTGTAACATGTTAAGAAAGTTGCTGACAACAAAAACATCAGAAAATCGAGCATTACGTCCACCCCGCTGGCACTAAATGTGACGTCACCAAAAACGCAGAGGCAGGATCATGCCTTATGGCCAGCTTCCGACGCATCAGGTCTATGAAGATTTGCTTCCTTCTTAATATGGGACGTGACTATCGCAGAGGCATAGGCTCAATCATTCACCTCCGTGCCTCCACAAGAACGACGACCGTGCTTGTAACAGTGAAGCGTATAGATGATACATTCAGGAGACATTAGGGACCACCTTGCACCTATTTCAGACATGACCGTGCCTGTTCCGTCGGCACATTCATGCCTCTCACAGTTAATTGAAAAACATTCTGGAAAAACAGTAACGGTCGCATATTGTCAGTCCTCCCGTCACGTACCTCCGACGTTCATTCCTTCCTCACAAAAGTAATAGTCGTGCCTCTGCCACAGAACATATAAGTGAAAAACAATTCCTCCTACACTTATAAAACCCGGAATATCCTGGATAAATGTCGAATCCCATCTTGCGGTAAAACCATGCAAGCCGGTGCTTCTCAGAAGCACATTTGTGGCTTTTTTGCGCATGTTGTTGAGTGCCTCTATAGAATCTAACCATGTTCAAACCATATTGAAATCTAACCATACTGAAATCTCTAGAATCAAATATGTGCCCTAGTTGAGACATTTATTTTGTACTTGAAACTACAATTTATAATAAAACAATACAGTGTAATAAAACATACGCCTTCCGACCCAAATATGGTACTTGAAACAGTAATTTGTAATAAAACATATGCCTTCAGTTACAAATTAATTGGCTCAACCTTGTACTAACCAGTACAATGTGAATTGTACTGCCTAGTATGAAGTTACTACAAAGTTGACACATTTATTTTGGGACGGGGTAGTACTACTACTTAAGAACAAAACATGATTGCTTGACATGGAAACGAAACTGTCTCCATTCTGACATCGACGAATGCTTGACATTGTTCAACCGTTACAGGCATACAAAACATGGAAAGCATAAAAGCCATTGAAAGCAAACATCTACTAACAAAACTACACTACTCCCCGTCGTTGGAGATGTCCACTATCTCCATTCTAACATCGAAGTTGTCGGCCTCCACATCCAGCTCGTCGAAGAGCACATCGGTGTTCGCCTGTTCTTCCCGGAGGAAGCGCCGGTTGGACTCCACGTACGCCTCATCTTGGATGGACTCCATGATAGCCGTCTGCTCCGCCATCAAGGCCGCCTCACCGAGATAGAACTCTGCCTTGTCTTCCTCGTCACCCCACTCCTCGTCGTCCTCATCTTCCTCGTCACCCCCCTCCTCGTCATCCTCGTCAACCTCACCATCCCCCTCCTCGTCGTCCTCGTCATCCCCCTCCTCCTCGTCCTCGTCATCCTTGTCATCCCCCTCCTCGTCGTCCTCGTCATCCTCGTCATCGCCCACCTCATCCTCCTTGTCATCCTCGTCCCTGCCTTCCTCGACGTCCTCGTCACTCTTGTTCCCGCCTTCCTCGTCGTCCTCATCATCCACGTCACCCCCTCCTCTTCCTCCATCACATCTTCCCCCATTGGATCAACTCCTTGCATGAGTTCCGACGCATCCCCCTCCACTTCCTCCACCTCCCCAATCTCCTCTGGACCCGGCGAGTCCGGAGACATGTCCTCCTACAACTGGAAGCGTCGCTCGGGAGTAAGCATGTGATAACCCACAAGTATAGGGGATCAATTGTAGCCTCTTTCGATAAGTAAGAGTGTCAAACCCAACGAGGAGCTAAAGGTAGAACAAATATTCCCTCAAGTTCTATCGACCACCAATACAACTCTACGCACGCTTGACATTCGCTTTACCTAGAACAAGTATAAAACTAGAAGTACTTTGTAGGTGTAACGAGATAGGTTTGAAAGATAATAAAGAGCACGTAAATAAAAGCTAGGGGCTGTTTAGATAAAGACAAAATAAAGTAAATATAGCGAGTGTGGAAAAGTGGTGGTAGGAGTTGCGAAATTGTCCCTAAGCAATTGACTACTTTACTAGACCGAGAGCAAGTTTTATGTGGGAGAGGCCACTGCTAGCATGTCATCCCTGACTTGGAATTCTATGCACTTATGATTGGAACTATTAGCAACCATCTGCAACTACTAACGTTCATTAAGGTAAAACCCAACCATAGCATTAAGATATATTGGTCCCACTTCAATCCCATATGCATCAATTTCTATGCTAGGTTGAAGCTTCTGTCACTCTTGTCCTCCAATACATAGTCCTATCAACATACAACTAACCCTATGGTGTGATCCACGCGCGTGCTCATATGATAGGTACCAAAGGACAACGACATAACCACAAGCAAATTAAATCAATCATAGCAATTCATCAACCACCGATAGGACAACGAAAATCTACTCAGACATCATAGGATGGCAACACATCATTGGATAATAATATGAAGCATAAAGCACCATGTTCAAGTAGAGGGTACAGCGGGTTGCGGGAGAGTGGACCGCTGTAGATAGAGCAGGGAAGGTGATGGAGATGTTGGTGAAGATGGCGGAGGTGTTGGTGAAGATCGCGGTGATGATGATGGTGGCCACGGCAGCGTTCCAGCGCCACCGGAAGAGAAGGGGAGAGGGGGGCCCTTCTTCTTCTTCTTCCTTGACCTCCTCCCTAGATGGGGGAAGGGTTTCCCCTCTGGTCCTTGGCCTCCATGGCATGGGAGGGGCGAGAGCCCCTCCGAGATTGGATCTGTCTCTCTATCTCTCTCTGTTTCTGCGCTCTGGTCTTCTGCCCTTTCACCGTTTCGTATATATATGGAGATCCATAACTCCGATTGGATTGAAACCTTCGCCCAGATTTTTCTCCGAAAATTAGCTTTCTTGCGGCCGAAGAAGAGCAGCAACCGCCTTACGGGTGGCCCATGAGGGTCAGGGGCACGCCCAGGGGGGTAGGCGCGCCCCCCTACCTCGTGGCCACCTCGAGCACCGTCTCGCGTTGATTCTTCTTCCCATATTCTCCAAATATTCCAAAAATATTCTCCATCTGTTTTTATCCCGTTTGGACTCCGTTTGATATGGATATTCTGCGAAACATAAAACATGCAACAAACAGGAACTGGCACTGGGCACTGGATCAATATGTTAGTCCCAAAAATAGTATAAAAAGTTTCCAAAAGTATATGGAAGTTGTATAATATTGGCTGGAAGTTGTATAATATTGGCACGGAACAATCAAAAATTATAGATACGACGGAGACGTATCAGCATCCCCAAGCTTAATTCCTGCTCGTCCTCGAGTAGGTAAATGATAAAAAAGATAATTTTGATGTGGAATGCTACCTAGCATAATCTTGATCACATAATCTAATCATGGCATGAATATTATGACACGAGTGATTCAAAGCAATAGTCTATCATTTCACATAAAAACAATAATACTTCAAGCCTATTAATAAAGCAATCATGTCTTTTCAAAATAACATGGCCAAAGAAAGTTATCCCTACAAAATCATATAGTCTGGCTATGCTCCATCTTCACCACACAAAATATTCAAATCATGCACAACCCTGATGACAAGCCGAGCAATTGGTTCATACTTTTTAACGCGCTTCAGCCTTTTCAACCCTCACGCAATACATGAGCGCAAGCCATGGATATAGCACTATGGGTGGAATAGAATATGATGATGGGGTTATGTGGAGAAGACAAAAAAGGAGAAAGTCTCACATCGACGCGGCTAATCAACGGGCTATGGAGATGCCCATCAATTGATGTCAATGTGAGGAGTAGGGATTGCCATGCAACGGATGCACTAAGAGCTATAAGTGTATGAAAGTTCAAACTGAAACTAAGTAGGTGAGCATCCAACTTGCTTGCTCATGAAGACCTCGGGCATTTGAGGAAGCCCATCATCGGAATATACAAGCCAAGTTCTATAATGAAAATTTCTCACTAGTATATGAAAGTGATAACTCAAGAGACTCTCTATATGAAGAACATGGTGCTACGCTGAAGCACATGTGTGGTAAAAGGATAGTAACATTGCCCCTTCTCTCTTTTTCTCTCATTTTTTGTTTTTTTTCTTTTTTCTTTTTTTTATTTTGGTGGGCTTCTTTGGCCTCTTTTTTTATTTGGGCTTCTTTGGCCTCTTCTATTTATTTTTGAAGTCCGGAGTCTCATCCCGACTTGTGGGGGAATCATAGTCTCCATCATCCTTTCCTCACTGGGGCAATGCTCTAATAATGATGATCAACGCACTTTTATTTACTTACAACTCAATATTACAACTCGATGTCTAGAACAAAAATATGACTCTATATGAATGCCTCCGGCGGTGTACCGGGATGTGCAATGATCTAGCGTAGCAATGACATCAAAAATGGACAAGCCACAAAAACATCATGCTAGCTATCTTACGATCATGCAAAGCAATATGACAATAAATGCTCAAGTCATGTATATGATGATGATGGAAGTTGCATGGCAATATATCTCGGAATGGCTATGGAAATGCCATGATAGGTAGGTATGGTGGCTGTTTTGAGGAAGATATAATGAGGCTTATGTGTGATAGAGCGTTACGTATCACGGGGTTTGGATGCACCGGCGAAGTTTGCACCAACTCTTGAGGTGAGAAAGGGCAATGCACGGTACCGAAGAGGCTAGCAATGATGGAAGGGTGAGAGTGTGTATAATCCATGGACTCACATTAGTCATAAAGAACTCATATACTTATTGCAAAAGTTTATTAGCCCTCGAAGCAAAGTAATACTACGCATGCCCCTAGGGGGATAGATTGGTAGGAAAAGACCATCGCTCGTCCCCGACCGCCACTCATAAGGAAGACAATCAATAAATACATCATGCTCCGACTTCGTTACATAACGGTTCACCATACGTGCATGCTACGGGAATCACAAACCTCAACACAAGTATTTCTACTAATCCACAACTACCCACTAGCATGACTCTAATATCACCATCTTTATATCGCAAAACTATTGCAAGGAATCAAACATATCATATTCAGTGATCTACAAGTTTTATGTAGGATTTTATGGCTAACCATGTGAATGACCAGTTCCTGTCATCTCTCTAAATAGATATAAGTGAAGAAAGAGAGTTTAATTCTTTCTACAAAACATATGCCCACGCTCTAACAAATATAAGTGAAGCAAAATAGCGTTCTACAAATGGCGGTTTTCTGTGTAAAGAGAAACAGGCAATCCAAACTTCAAATGATATAAGTGAAGCACATGAAGCATTCTATAAAGCCATACTCAAAAGATATAAGTGAAGTGCATAGAGCATTCTATAAATAAACCAAGGACTATCTCATACCAGCATGGTGCATAAAAGAAAAGTGAAAACTAAATGCAAAAGATACTCCAAGATTTGCACATATCGCATGAACGAAACGAATCCGAAAACATACCGATACTTGTTGAAGAAAGAGGGGATGCCTTCCGGGGCATCCCCAAGCTTTGACGCTTGAGTCTCCTTGAATATTTACTTGGGGTGCCTTGGGCATCCCCAAGATTGAGCTCTTCCTTCTCTTCCTTCTTCTCACATCGAGACCTCCTCGATCCTCGAACACATCATCCACACAAAACTTCAACAGAAAACTCGGTAAGATCCGTTAGTATAATAAAGCAAATCACTACTCTAAGTACTGTTGCAAACCAATTCATATTTTTTTTGCATTTTATCTACTGTAATATAAATTTTCCATGGCTTAATCCACTGATATAAATTGATAGTTTCATCAAAACAAGCAAACTATGCATCAAAAACAGAATCTGTCTAAAACAGAATAGTCTGTAATAATCTGAAAATTCACCATACTTATAATACTTTAAAAATTCTGCAAAAATTAGGAAAAATAAAAAATTTGTATATAAAGACAGTGCAAAAAGTTTCAGAACCGTTTGACGTTCCAGTAAAAAATGTTAAATCGCGCACTACATCCAAAGTTTCTGTCCTGCACCGCACAAACCAACAAGCATTGTAAACATCCTAACGGCAAACCTTGGCACATTATTTTTATAATACAATGTAATTTTACAAGGGCATAATTATTTTTGTTGAAAAGTTTCTGTAATTAAGATTCACAAAGTTTTCATGGGCATGAACAAAGTTCAAGGACGTCCCCCACTTTCACAATGCTTGTCTTTCTCACTTTGACTTTCCTTTTTGAAAAAGTTTTAGGTTCCCCTCTTTATTTTTTTGTTTTTAAACTATATAAAAGAACTCAACAGAAATAAATGACTCTCTAAAACTTCCGGGTTGTCTCCCTGGCAGCGCTTTCTTTAAAGCCAAGCTAGGCATATAGTGCTCAAGTAGTGAATCCACCCGGATCGCATGGTATATCAAAGCCAATTTTAATTAGCAATGATTTGGCATTTAGTAGTGAGCACAAAGTAACATATATAAAGCAATGACGAAGTCTAACTCTCTTCCTATGCATCGGCATGTCATAAAAGAACAATTCATGCACACATAGTAAAGGCCAATGCATAGTATAAACAGTTTCTTGCAATTTTTTCATGTTGGAAACATAGAGAGGCGGAGATGTAGTTCCTCTCTCATAATAATGGCAAGTAGGAGCAGCGAGCACATGCATATTATATTCATCGAAATCATCATGTGCAATGGTAAAAGGCAACCCATCAATATAATCCTTAATAAGGGCAAACTTCTCTGATATAGTGTAGTCGGGAGAATTCAAAAAGATAATAGGACTATCATGCGTGGGTGCAATAGCAACAATCTCATGTTTAACATAAGGAACTATAGCAAGTTCATCTCCATAAGCACAATTCATATTGGCATCTTGGCCACAAGCATAGCAAGCATCATCAAAAAGGGATATTTCAAAAGAATCAACGGGATCATCACCATAGCAATCATCCTTCGGTAAGTACGAAGGGAAATTAAACAATGTATGAGTTGAAGAGTTACTCTCATTAGAAGGTGGGAACGGGTAGCTAATCCGCTCTTCCTCCTTTTGTTCTTCGCTCTCCTCATCATCTTTTTCATCCAATGAGCTCACAGTTTCATCAATTTCTTCTTCCATAGACTCCTGCAAAATATTAGTCTCTTCCTGGACAGCGGAGGAGTCCTCAATATATGGTTTAACATAGGAATTAGAAGCATAATTCTCATAACAATATACAAGTATGGCAAAATTTTCAGATTTGTAAAGAGTAGCATCATACTTTTCAATCAAAGAAGCAATTTCATAAGCACCCTTAAAAGCAACAAATTCTTCAATTTGTTGAACATCATAGTAATTATAAACACCCTTAGCATAAGAAGATACGATTCCATTATCACTAAACAAACATTGGTAGGGAAGGTGTTTCCTAGGGTCTTCAGAACAACAAGTAATATCATATATTTCGCATAAATTCCAAGCATAGCATTGCAAACAATCAATTTGATCCATTAAACATTTCCCTTTTTCAGATATGCGGTGTCGCACATAACAAGCATGTTCATATAGAGATTTTCCCTCAACTAAGCTAGTTGGGGTTTCAGCACGAGCACATAGGGATCGAAAATGATCCAAGTAATAAGCTTCAGGAGTGTGATAGATTTTGAGTGGTTCTTCAACCATTGGTTCAGTAGGTACAACTAATTTTTTTGGTATTTTGCGTTTCCTACCCATAACTAAAGATAGAAAACAACTAAGAATAGCAAATAAAAAATACTTAGTGATAAAACAAACAAGCACACACGAGAATATTCACCCCACGCTATGACTCCCCGGCAACGGCGCCAGAAAAAGGTCTTGATAACCCACAAGTATAGGGGATCAATTGTAGCCTCTTTCGATAAGTAAGAGTGTCGAACCCAACGAGGAGCTAAAGGTAGAACAAATATTCCCTCAAGTTCTATCGACCACCAATACAACTCTACGCACGCTTGACGTTCGCTTTACCTAGAACAAGTATAAAACTAGAAGTACTTTGTAGGTGTAACGGGATAGGTTTGAAAGGTAATAAAGAGCACGCAAATAAAAGCTAGGGGCCGTTTAGATAAAGACACAATAAAGTAAATATAGCGAGTGTGGAAAAGTGGTGGTAGGATTTGCGAAATTGTCCCTAAGCAATTGACTACTTTACTAGACCGATAGCAAGTTTTATGTGGTAGAGGCCACTGCTAGCATGTCATCCCTGACTTGGAATTCTATGCACTTATGATTGGAACTATTAGCAAGCATCCGCAACTACTAACGTTCATTAAGGTGAAACCCAACCATAGCATTAAGATATATTGGTCCCCCTTCAATCCCATATGCATCAATTTCTATGCTAGGTTGAAGCTTCTGTCACTCTTGCCCTCCAATACATAGTCCTATCAACATACAACTAACCCTATGGTGTGATCCACGCGCGTGCTCATATGATGGGCACCAAAGGACAACAACATAACCACAAGCAAATTAAATCAATCATAGCAATTCATCAACCACCGATAGGACAACGAAAATCTACTCAGACATCATAGGATGGCAACACACCATTGGATAATAATATGAAGCATAAAGCACCATGTTCAAGTAGAGGGTACAGCGGGTTGCGGGAGAGTGGACCGCTGTACATAGAGGGGGAAAGGTGATGGAGATGTTGGTGAAGATGGCGGAGGTGTTGGTGAAGATCGCGGTGATGATGATGGTGGCCACGGCAGCGTTCCGGCGCCATCGGAGGAGAGGGGGAGAGGGGGCCCCTTCTTCTTCTTCTTCTTCTTCTTCCTTGACCTCCTCCCTAGATGGGAGAAGGTTTTCCCCTCTGGTCCTTGGCCTCCATGGCATGGGAGGGGCGAGAGCCCCTCCGAGATTGGATCTGTCTCTCTGTCTCTCTCTGTTTCTGCGCTCTGGTCTTCTGCCCTTTCACCATTTTGTATATATATGGAGATCCGTAACTCCGATTGGATTGAAACCTTCGCCCAGATTTTTCTCTGAAAATTAGCTTTCTTGTGGCCGAAGAAGAGTAGCAACCGCCTTATGGGTGGCCCACGAGGGTCAGGGGCACGCCCAGGGGGGCAGGCGCGCCCCCTACCTCGTGGCCACCTCGGGCACCATCTCGCGTTGATTCTTCTTCCCATATTCTCCAAATATTCCAAAAATATTCTCCGTCCATTTTTATCCCGTTTGGACTCCGTTTGATATGGATTTTCTGCGAAAAAAAACATGCAACAAACAGGAACTGGCACTGGGCACTGGATCAATATGTTAGTCCCAAAATAGTATAAAAAGTTGCCAAAAGTATATGGAAGTTTTATAATATTGGCATGGAACAATCAAAAATTATAGATACGACGGAGACGTATCAGCATGGCGTAAGTAGTTTTCTTGTTCCGAACCATGGCAGGGGCCGTCACAAACAAAAAGAGGAAGATGGATGATTTCCTAGGATTGCCGGCGAAAGAGGGAGAAGCAGGATGATGTCTAGTGGTGGCGGACGCCGCTCGGCTTAAATAACTGCTCCTTGACCTCGGGCGAGGAGCCGGAACGGTGGCACGCGGCGTTCACTTTGCCAACGGATGAGACGGCCGTCGGTCCTTTTGGCTTCCGCAGCACCGACGCGTGGCATTCACTCTATTAATTACCTCGACCTCCTCCAGAGCAGCGTCACCGGAGGAGACGCCCGTCGGACCCTTGGGTTTCCAGAGCAGCGTCCACGCGGCATTCACACCCGAATACGAGGAGACGCCCGTCGAACGGTAGGGTTTCCGCAATCAACGCACGAATGTGACTCTGTGTAACGCATAACCGTGCCTCTCCGGGCTTCATGGTTGTGCCTTCCATTGCGAACGATTCAACAGAATCATTTGGAACACCAAGACAAACTAACGTCACTCTACAGAATACCACGGCATGCCTTCCTGGGACCCATGACCGTGCGAAGAATATACCACACCAGCGTCTCTCGAATAGGCCATTCCGTGCCTCACAGAGTAAACAGTGGGTGTTCACATCTGAACCAATTCCGCTCGGTCTCCCCAATTAAAGAACGAACCTGACGGTGCCTTTGTGGGCTGAACGCCCGCGCCTCTCCGTCTGATCGAGTCGACGGAATCATTCGGAACACAAACACACGGGAGCATGACTCTATATTATACGGCAGCATGCCTTTTAGTGCTTCGCACCCGTGCCTGTGACCCTTCACACTGCCACGAACGTCCACTCCATCTTTAGTGCATGAATCATGTCGCTACCTGGTACAGAACCATGGTTGTATTCACTTCACGCCCGTGCTTCTAATAAAAGAAGCGTGACGCAACTCAGTATAGAGCCCTGGCTTTTAAAAACAAAGAACTTACGCTTTTAAACACCTCGACTCTCGAATCGGCCACTCGCAAAGTAAACATTCAGCGTTAACATCTAAACCCATTCTGCTTTGTTTCCATAATAAACGTATGAACATGACTCTACGACAGACCAAACCATACCCTCATGGGATTCATGTCCGTGCCTCTTCTTCTGAACGAGTCAACGGAATCATTTCAAACACAAATACAGTCGAACGTGACTCTATATAAAACCACACCATGAATTTGTTGGATGCAAGCCCGTGTCTGTGACCCGAAACACTGCAACACAGAAAAGCCACGAACGTACGCGCCTTCATTAGTACACAAGTCATTACAATACTAGGTTCACAACCGTGGCTGCAGAGAATTCACGTCCCGTGCTTCATAAGTAACGGCGCCTAATTAGACTGATACTCGAAAACAAAATACATTTTCTTAACAAAGTAGCTGACAACGAAATTTCACAAGACAAGGTAAGAAACTCCAGTCCACTGCTTAACAACACCAGATGCACACAACATCTAGGGATGCTGTTGTATACCTAGTCTCCACCGACCTTCTTGCTGGTTTGCTCCCCGCGCAGTTCATCAATCTCCCTCTTCAACACCTTCATATTCTCGTCATGTCGCTTCACAGTTGCGACCGATTCCTGCAACGACCGGGCGTGCTCTTCAAGGAGATTGTTCTTCTCAACCGTAATTTCTACGATCCTGGCATTCGCCTTCTCCAAATCTTCCCTTGCTTCCTGGAAGAGCTCCTGCCACCCGTAGATGATCTCCAGCAGCTCCTCGTGCATTGTGTCAGCCTCTGCAATTGAAACAAAGGCACTTGCCGTCGCCGCCCCACTCACCATTCCCTTCTTCTTTCTCGAGCCACAACTGCTCCCCAATTCTACAGCAGGGGAGTTCTGTTGAAGACAATGACGCAGCCTAACCCTAGCTCCAATTGGCTGTAAATCAGTATCAGCAAGACACACCCGCATCAAATTAGGAGTCAGCTGACCACAATAATTCATGTTTCACAAACTAAATCAAGTAGCAGAAAGAAAGAAAGAAATGAATGAAGGAGAAGCAGAAATAGGGTGAACTTACAGACGAGGAACCCTCGCCAGCCGGGATCTCCTCCCACGATAGGGCACGACGGTCCGGAGTAGTCCCCTTCTGACCAGCCATGGCGGAGATGGTCAAATAATAGAGAGGAGAAAGAGGAATGGAAGGCCTGGCGGAGCACAAAGGGAGGAGTAGGATGTGGCTAGGGTTTCGAGACTCCGTCCGTCCGCCTTAAATAGCCGGAGCTTCCCCTCGGACGACGAGCCAGAGCGGCGTCACTGGAGGAGACTCCCGTCGGACCATTGGGTTTTCGGAGCGGCACCACATGGCGTTCACACCCGAATACGAGGAGACGCCCTTCGAACCGTTGGGTTTCCGCGATAAATACATGAATGTGACTCTGGGTAAAGAGTAACCATGCCTCTCCGGGCTGCACGGATGTGCCTTCCCTTGCGAACGGTTCATCGGAATCATTTGGAACACGAAGACAACATAACGCGACTCTTCATAATACCACGCCGTGACTTCTTTTGACCCACAACCGTGCAAAGAATATACAACAGCAGTGTCTCTAGAACAAGCCATTCGTGCCTCACAGAGTAAACAGTCAGTCTTCACCATGACTTCGAACCAAACTGTGCCTTTGTGCGATTAATGCCCGTGCCTCTCCATCTGATCGAGTCGATGGAATTATTCTGAACACAAACACAGACGAGCGTGACTCTATATAATACCACACCATGCTCGTGCCTCTCCATCAGATCGAGTCCACGCCTTTATCGATTAATACACGTAACATCAATAAAGAAGCGTGACTGTGCTTTTGAAAACAAGGAAATAAGCTTTTAAAAACAGCTTCAACAGCGAGTGTTCGCATCTGAACCCATTCCGCTGGGGTACCCCAATTAAAGAAACGAACGTGACTGTGCGTAATGCAACCCTATGCCTCTGTGGGCTGACCGGCCGTGCCTCTCCATCTGATCGAGTCAACAGAAGCATTCGAAACAGAAACACGGGCGAGTGTGACTCTATATAAAACCGCACCATGCCTTTGTGGGCGCCACGCCCGTGCATGTGACCCAAAATATTGCAGAGAGCCACGAAAGTCCACGCGTTTATGAGTACAAGTCATGACGCTACTTAGTACAGAACCGTGGCTATACGGACTCCGGGAACGTGTTTTGCTTGAAAAACGTGGCACCGTGACGTGCGTTCTTTGCTTGAAAAATGTGCCTTCTACGTCCACGCGTCTGTGCGCCTAACAAGCGAGAAACGCCAACTCGTATTAAAATCGTGGCTCGTATGACTACACTTCCGTGCCTCTTACGGTGGATCCTCTCAGAGAAACATCTGTAAACACACCCACACACTAACGTGACTCCACCTAATGAAAAAACGTGCCTCAAAAGACTTGACTCCCATGCCTATTTCATGTGAACGAGCAACCGGAATCATTTGGACCACAACTACGCACGTGTCGCAAAAACATGCTCCCTGCGGCCCCACGCGAAGTGCCCCTGGTGGAAGCACAATTGTGCTCCTACTGCTAACATGCGACATCCATGCCCAGAGCCTACTCATCTACATGTAAACACACCCACACACTAACATGACTCCACCTAATGAAAAAACGTGCCTCAAAAGACTTGACTCCCGTGCCTATTCCATGTGAACGAGCAACCTGAATCATTTGGACCACAACTACGCACGTGTCGCAAAAACGTGCTCCCCGCGGCCACACGAAGTGCCCCTGGTGGAAGCACAACCGTGCTCCAACTGCTAACACGTGGCATCCATGCCCAGTGCCTACTCATCTACATGTACCAACGAACGAAACAACACAACGACAATGCAACGCATAAATGCCTTACAGATTCATGGTAGTACAAAAGGCCAGATGCCCCAACGCAACGAAGAAACACGCTCCAAGCTCTCTGCCTACACTCCAGCAACGTTCTTGATCGACTGGTGGGCGAGCACATCCTCAATCTCCTTCTTCGTCGCCTCATGACCTTCCTTCACAGCAGCAAACGAATCCTCAACCAGGCTCTTGTACTTGACGAGGACCTCAGCCTTCTCATCCATAAGCTCCCCCGCTTCGCCCGACAGCTTCTGCACCAACGCATGGCTCTGCTCATACAGATTCTTCAAGCGGGCGGCCTCCTGATCCTTCTGGTCGAGCTCGTTGAGAAGCTTCTCATTCTCACACAGAGATCGAAATATGAGGCCAGTGGACTTCTCCAAAGAGGCATTGCTCTGCTGCACCAACTTCTCCAAGCGAGCAATGAACTGCTACTGTTTAATTAGCTCATCGAGCACGTCGTCGCTGGCTAAGAAATTCTGTACTGCCATCTTGCTGAGATCGTCTCCATGGCAAATGCGCTTGTGGGAGGAATCGCCTCCACGCGAGAGATCGTTCAACACCTGGGCAACGGGGCAGGATATCCCTGCCACCGCTACAGCGTAGCGGTGGCACCTCTCTCTTCTTTCCGCGGCTTTGGTCCTCGCTGCCTAGTTGCTTGAACACCCAGAACCCCTCTTACCAGCCATGGCGCAAGCAAGGAGCTACCAGCAAGAAAGAGGTGCCTGTCTCTGGAGAATTGGGGACATGGAGTGTTCCATGAGTAGGTACCTTTTTATAACATATGCACACCGGTCAGACGGTCAAACGGAGTAACCAACGCCTCGAATTCTCAAAATCTCTCTTAAATACCTCGAACTCTGCACTCCTGGGAAACACCAGTACTATCCTTCTGTCTCCCCATGCGTTCGTCCACACTACAACCACTCAACTTCTTTCTAATGGTCCGTATATATTCCACAGAAAACATCTCAAACACAGTTAACTTACTATGTACGTCTGTCTGCATTCCAGAGAACTTACTGTCGAATTCATACCATTATCCATTGTCATTTTTTGTTCTGAAATGATATTTATATCAAAATCTTACTATATCCGCGAATTAACTTGCACGCGTCTCCAAGTGACACCTTAGTGAAAACGTCTGTAACACACGCAGGCACGAACGTGACTCTCTCTAATAACAAACAGTGCCTCCCTGGAACGCATCACCGCGACTCTCCACAACAAAGGAACGAGTTGACAAGGAAAAAATTTCCAACACAGCGTCAGGAGTGTGCCTGTTGCATTAGTAACACAGTGCCAACTCGGCTTCACTTCCACGCACCTCACAGTGACTCGCCAGAGAAAATGCATGTAACACACGCGTGGACAGTCGTGACTCTGGCTAATAAGAAGACATGCCTCCGCCGGATTCACGTCCATTCCTCTCCGAGACAACGAGTGAGCAGAATCATTTGGAAATACCAAAAGCATACACCCGTGGTAACGAGACTCTGACCAATGCGTTAACATGCTTCCTTTGAGTTCATGTCCATGCCTCTCCAAATGAACTGGCGAGCGAAATCATTTGGAACACAAAGAACCATGAAACATGACTTTCTCTAATAACAAACAGTGCCTCCCTGGAATGCACCACCGCGACTCTCCACAACAAAGGAACGAGTTGACAAGGAAAACATTTCCAAACACAGTGTCAGGTGTGTGCCTGTTGCATTAGTAACACAGTGCCAACTCGGCTTCACTTCCACGCACCTCACACTGACTCGCCAGAGAAAAGCATGTAACACACGCGTGGACAAACGTGACTCTGGCTCATAAGAAGACTTGCCTCCGCCGCATTCACGTCCATTCCTCTCCAAGAGAACGAGTGAGCGGAATCATTTACAAATACCAAAAGCATACACCCGTGGTAACGAGACTCTGTCCAATGCGTTAACATGCTTCCTTTGAGTTCATGTCCATGCCTCTCCAAATGAACTGGCGAGCGGGATCATTTGGAACACAAAGAACCATGAATGTAACTCTGAGTAACGCCAAACCATGCCCCTGTGAGTCACACAACAACACTAAAATCAAAAAAATGCTAACGTCCCACAGACTAACAGTTAAGAAGGCAAGCAAAAAACAAGCTCATCGAAGTACACAGAAAGTTGCACCAATCTTGATGTCCAAACGTTTCGAGACGCTTCACCATTTCCATAGGAGGGTGAGCGCTGGTGGCCTTACTTCCATGCGCCTCAACGATGACCCACAAGTATAGGGGATATATCGTAGTCCTTTCGATAAGTAAGAGTGTCGAACCCAACGAGGAGCAGAAGGAAATGACAAGCAGTTTTCAGCAAGGTATTCTCTGCAAGCACTGAAATTGTCGGTAATAGATAGTTTTGTGATAAGGTAATTTGTAACGGGTAACAAGTAACAAGTGTAAATAAAGTGCAGCAAGATGGCCCAATCCTTTTTTTAGCAAAGGACAAGCCTGGACAAACTCTTATATAGAGAAAAGCGCTCCCGAGGACACATGGGAATTATCGTCATGCTAGTTTTCATCACGTTCCTATGATTCGCGTTCGGTACTTTGATAATTTGATATGTGGGTGGATCGGTGCTTGGGTGCTGTCCTTACTTGAACAGGCATCCCACTTATGATTAACTCCTATTGCAAGCATCCGCAACTACAAAAGAAGTATTAAAGTAAACCTAACCATAGCATGAAACATATGGATCCAAATCAGCCCCTTACGAAGCAACGCATAAACTAGGGTTTAAGCTTCTGTCGCTCTAGCAACCCATCATCTACTTATTACTTCCCAATGCCTTCCTCTAGGCCCAAAAAATGGTGAAGTGTCATGTAGTCGACGTTCACATGACACCACTAGAGGAGAGACAACATACATCTCATCAAAATATCGAACGAATACCAAATTCACATGACTACTAATAGCAAGACTTCTCCCATGCATGTCCTCAGGAACAAACGTAACTACTCACAAATCATATTCATGTTCATAATCAGAGGGGTATTAATATGCATAATGGATCTGAACATATGATCTTCCACCAAATAAACCAACTAGCATCAACTACAAGGAGTAATCAACACTACTAGCAACCCACAGGTACCAATTTGAGGCTTTGGGACAAAGATTGGATACAAGAGATGATCTAGGGTTTGAGAGGAGATGGTGCTGGTGAAGATGTTGATGGAGATTGACCCCTTCCTATGAGAGGACCATTGGTGATGACGATGGCGATGATTTCCCCCTCCCGGAGGGAAGTTTCCCCGGCAGAACAGCTCTGCCGGAGCCCTAGATTGGTTCCGCCTCGTGGCGGCGGAGTTTCTTCCCGAAAGCTTGCTTCTGATTTTTTTCTCGGACGAAAGACTTCATATAGCAGAAGATGGGCACCGGAGGGCCACCAGGGAGCCCACGAGGCAGGGGGCGTGCCCAGGGGGTAGGGCACGCCTCCCACCCTCGTGCCCAGGGTGTGGCCCCCCTCTGGTATTTTCTCCGCTCAGTATTTTTTATTAATTCCAAAAATGACTTCCGTGAAGTTTCAGGACTTTTGGAGCTGTGTAGAATAGGTCTCTAATATTTGCTCCTTTTCCAGCCCAGAATTCCAGCTGCCGGCATTCTCCCTCTTCATGTAAACCTTGTAAAATAAGAGAGAATAGGCATAAGTATTGTGACATAACGTGTAATAACAGCCCATAATGCAATAAATATCGATATAAAAGCATGATGCAAAATGGACGTATCAGCTCCCCCAAGCTTAGACCTCGCTTGTCCTCAAGCGGAAGCCGATAACGATAAATATGTCCACATGTTTAGAGATAGAGGTGTCGATAAAATAAAATACGGACATGAGGGCATCATGATCATTGTTTTAACAACAACATATATGGATGTTGTCATATGATTTCTTATGCTCAAGTAATAATCTATTCACAATCTAAAGTATGAATCAGAAACTTCATTGAGAACCAACAAACTATAATCTCGGTCATTGAAGCAATTGCAATTTGTCATAACATCAGAAAGAGTCAATATAAGAGCTTTTCAGCAAGTCCACATACTCAACTATCATTTAGTCTTTCACAATTGCTAACACTCACGCAATACTCATCGGTGTGGAGTTTTAATCGGACACAGAGAAAGATAGGGGCTTATAGTTTTGCCTCCCAACCTTTTACCTCAAGGGTAATGTCAACAATAATAGCTCATGCTAACTTACATCCAATTATTTATATATATATTTATATTTATATATATATATATATATATATATATATATATATATATATATATCAGGATCTTTCCAACACAGTGTGCTTGCCAAAGGATAAAATGTAAAAAGGAGAGGTGAAGATCACCATGACTCTTGCAAGGGTATAAGATAAAAGTAAAAGATAGGCCCTTCGCAGAGGGAAGCAGAGGTTGTCATGTGCTTTTGGTTGGATGCACGAAATCTTAATGTGAAAGAACGTCACTTTATATTTCCACTTGTGATATGAACCTTTATTATGCAGCCAGTCGCTTTTATTGCTTCCATATCACAAGATCGTATAAAGTTTATTTTCTCCACACTAATAAGTCATACATATTTAGAGAGCAATTTTTATTGCATGCAACATGAAACTTACTTGAAGGATCTTACTCAATCCATAGGTAGATATGGTGTACTCTCATGGCAAAACTGGGTTTAAGGATATTCGGAAGCACAAGTGGTATCTCTACTTGGTGCAAGGAATTTGGCTAGCATGAGAGGGAAAGGCAAGCTCAACATGTTGGATGATCCATGACAATATACTTTATTTCGGATATAAGAAAACATAACCCATTACGTTGTCTTCCTTGTCCAACATCAACTCTTTAGCATGTCATATTTTAATGAGTGCTCACAATCATAAAAGATGTCCAAGATAGTATATTTATATGTGAAACCTCTCTTTCTTTATTACTTCCTATTAATTGCAATGATGACCAAAACTATGTTTGTCAACTCTCAACAACTTTTAATCATCATACTCTTTATATGTGAAGTCATTACTCTCCATAAAATTAATATGATCTCTTTATTTCTTTTTATTCTTTCTTTCTCTTTAATTCCCTCAAGATCATAGCAAGGTAATAAAGCCCTTGACTCAACACTAATCTTTATTATATATAGCTCACAGACTCGATTACATAGAGGGATCATAAAGAAAAACTCAAAACTAAATCATACTAAAACTTTATTATACTAGATCAAGATATTACCAAAAGGATCGAACTAAGAAAAACGGTAAAGATAGGAGTGTGATGGCGATACGATACCGGGGCACCTCCCCCAAGCTTGGGAGTTGCCAAGGGGAGTGCCCATACCCATGTGATTATGTCTCCTTCTTTGGAGGTGGCGATGATGGAGTTGTTGATGATGTAGGCTCGTCGTCCCTCTTCCAAGGCATAGGCTCACCATCATAGAAGGATGATCGAGTCTCCGGGATCCTTAAATCTGTAGCCAAACTCATCCTCTTGAATCTATATTCATACTCACAGTTTTGGTTTTGCAGGTCATAGATCTGGGCTTGGAGGTGCTCGATTTTCTCATGAAGCTTGAAGATGGCCTCCACAATGTCCTTGACGTCCAGCTTGTGGTTGTTGGTGAAATCCGTGATCATTATGTGATTGGAGTCTAGTCCATGCTCCACCATCTCCTGACACTTGAAAACTTGTTGCTCCATTGCCTCGAGCCTTGTCTCCACGCTTCCGGTCCTCCTTGGTCCCTCAACATCACGGATGTGCAGCAACCCCTCACGCATCTCAATGGTTTGAGGATGTTGCAGCACTTCTGCGAGGTAGGGGTTGATGACCTTCTCGAAGAACTTGTCCTTGGGGGCACTTGGAGACGTCATGGTGATCTAGATCTGTCAGAAAAACAGCTCGAAACAAGAACAGAGGATAATTGCGTGATACGGTGGTCAAAACCTTCGGGAGATTATATAATGATTTTTTACCGACCAAAAGAAGTATCGTGCAAGAAAACGGAGTCCGGAGAGTGCACGAGGTGCCCACGAGGCAGGGGGAGCGCCCAGGGGGGTAGGGCACGCCTCCCACCCTCGTGGAAGCCTCGTGTCATTCCTGTACTGCTTCTTATTTTCCTATTTTCTTAAATATTACAAAACAGAGAAAATTTGCCATTAGGACTGTTTTGGAGTCGGTTTACTTACCGTACCATGTACCTATTCCTTTTCGGAGTCTGAAACATTCTGGAAAGTGTCCCTTATGTATTCCTCCGGTGTTACGGTTTCAATAACATTGGTTTCAACATTTATAGGATTACCTGAGATATAATGTTTGATTCTTTGACCGTTCACCCCCTTCGGATTTGTGCCTTCGAAGTTGTTGATTTTTATGGCACCGGAACGATAGAACTCCTCTATAACGTAAGGACCTTCCCATTTAGAGAGAAGTTTTCCTGCAAAAAATCTTAAATGAGAGTTGAATAGTAACACATAATCACCTACATTAAACTCACGCTTTTGTATCCTTTTGTCATGCCACATTTTAACTTTTTCTTTAAACAGCTTGGCATTCTCATAAGCTTGGGTTCTCCATTCATCAAGTGAGCTAATGTCAAATAACCTCTTCTCACCGGCACGTTTGAAATCATAATTGAGCTCTTTAATAGCCCAATATGCCTTATGTTCTAGTTCGAGAGGTAAGTGACATGCTTTTCCATAAACCATTTTATACGGAGACATACCCATAGGATTTTTATATGCAGTTCTATAGGCCCATAATGCATCATCAAGTTTTTTGGACCAATTCTTTCTAGATCTGTTAACAGTCTTTTGCAAAATTAATTTGAGGTCTCTATTACTCAATTCTACTTGACCACTATACTGTGGGTGATAAGGGGATGCAATTCTATGATTAACATCATACTTAGCCAGCATTTTACGAAAAGCACCATGAATAAAATGTGAACCACCATCAGTCATTAGATATCTAGGGACTCCAAACCTCGGAAATAACTTCTTTAAGCATCTTAATAGAGGTGTTATGATCAGCACTACTAGTTGGAATAGCTTCTACCCACTTAGTAACATAATCAACAGCAACTAAAATATGTGTATACCCATTAGAGGAAGGAAACGGTCCCATATAATCAAAGCCCCAAACATCAAATGGTTCAATAACATGTGAATAATTCATAGGCATTTCTTGACGTCTACTAATATTACCAATTCTTTGACATTCATCACAAGATAAGACGAACTTACAGGCATCCTTGAAGAGAGTAGGCCAACAAAAACCGGATTGCAATACCTTATGTGCAGTTCTATCTCCAGCGTGGTGTCCTCCATAAGCTTCGGAGTGACACTTGCGTAGGATCTATTCCTATTCATGCTCAGGTATACAACGTCTAATAAAACCATCTACTCCTTCTTTATAAAGTTGTGGGTCATCCCAGAAGTAATGCCTCAAATCATAGAAAAACTTTTTCTTTTGCTGGTATGTGAAACTAGGTGGTAAAAATTTAGCAACAATGTAATTAGCATATTCAGCATACCATGGAGCAGTGTGAGAAGCATTTATGACATTTAGTTGTTCATCAGGAAAGCTATCATCAATAGGTAGTGGGTCATCACGAACATTCTCTAACCTAGACAAGTTGTCTGCAACGGGGTTCTCAGCTCCCTTTCTATCAATAATATGCAAATCAAATTCTTGTAGCAAGAGAACCCATCTAATAAGTCTAGGTTTAGCATCTTTCTTTTTCATAAGATATTTAATAGCAGCATGATCAGTGTGAATAGTTACTTTAGAATCAATAATATAAGGTCTGGACTTATCACAAGCAAATTCAACTGCTAAGAATTCTTTTTAAGTAGTAGCATAATTTCTCTGAGCACTGCCTAGAGTTTTACTAGCATACTGAATAACATTTAATTTCTTATCAACTCTTTGTCCTAGAACAGCACCTACAGCATAATCACTAGCATCACACATAATTTCAAAGGGTAAATTCCAATCAGGTGGCTGAACAATAGGTGCAGAAATTAATGCTTTCTTAAGTATTTCAAATGCTTCCACACAATCATCATCAAAGATAGAAGGGATATCTTTTTGTAATAGATTAGTCAGAGGCCGAGAAATTTTTGAGAAGTCCTTAATGAACCTCCTATAAAAACCGGCATGACCAAGGAAACTTCTTATACCTTTGATGTCCTTGGGACAGGGCATCTTTTCAATAGCATCAACTTTAGCTTTATCAACTTCAATACCTCTTTCAGAAATTTTATGCCCCAAGACAATTCCTTCATTAACCATAAAGTGGCATTTCTCCCAGTTCAAGACACGGTTAGTTTCTTCACATCTCTGCAAAACTCGATCAAGGTTGCTCAAGCAATCATCAAAAGAGGATCCATAAATGGAGAAATCATCCATGAAAACCTCACAAATCTTTTCACAAAAATCATAGAATATAGCCATCATGCATCTTTGAAAGGTAGCAGATGCATTACATAAACCAAAAGGCATACGTCTATACGCAAAGGTACCGAAAGGGCAAGTAAAAGTGGTCTTTGCTTGATCATCAGCTGACACAGGTATTTGAGAGAAACCAGAGTAACCATCTAGAAAGCAAAAATGTGTATGTTTGGATAATCTTTCTAGCATTTGATCAAGGAAAGGCAAAGGGTAATGATCTTTTTAGTAGCTTTATTTAATTTGCGGAAATCAATTACCATTCTATAACCTGTAATAATTCTTTGTGGAATCAATTCATCTTTATCATTAGGAACGACAGTAATACCTCCCTTCTTAGGGACACAATGGACAAGACTTACCCACTGACTATCAGCAACGGGATAAATTATACCTGCTTCGAGGAGCTTTAATATTTCCTTTCTTACCACTTCTTTCATTTTAGGATTTAGACGTCGTTGGTGATCAATAACTGGTTTGGCGTCTTTCTCCAAGTTTATTTTGTGTTGACATAGAGTGGGACTAATGCCCTTAAGATCATCAAGAGTATATCCAATAGCAGCACGGTGCTTCTTCAGAGTTTTCAATAATTTCTCTTCTTCATGCTCTGAAAGGTTAGCACTAATAATAACAGGATATATCTTCTTTTCATCAAGATAAGCATATTTAAGAGTATGAGGTAAAGGTTTAAGATCAAACACGGGATCACCCTTGGGTGGAGGGGGATCCCCTAGGATTTCAACAGGCAAGTTGTGTTTCAGAATGGGTCCCTGTTTAAAGAATACTTCATCTATTTCCCTTCTTTCATTCATAAATAGATCATTTTCATGGTCGAGTAAATATTGTTCTAAAGGATCATTAGGAGGCACGGCAATAGAAGCAAGACCAATAATTTCATCTTTACTAGGCAATTCCTCCTCACGGGGTTGTCTACTAAATTTAGCAAAATTAAACTCATGAGACATATCACCCAAACCAATAGTAACAACATCCTTTTCGCAGTCTATCTTAGCACTAACAGTGTTCAAGAAGGGTCTACCAAATATAATGGGACAAAAGCTATCTTGTGGGGAACCAAGAACAAGAAAATCAGCAGGATATTTAACCTTCCCACACAAGACTTCAACATCTCTAACAATCCCAATCGGTGAAATGGTATCTCTATTGGCAAGTTTAATTGTAACATCTATATCTTCTATCTCAGCAGGTGCAATATCATGCATAATTTCTTTATATAAGGTATGAGGTATTGCACTAGCACTAGCACCCATATCACACAAGCCATGATAACAATGATCTCCTATTTTAACAGAAATAACAGGCATGCCTACAACAGGTCTAGGTTTATCTTTAGCACCAGGCTTAGCAATTCTAGTAGTTTCATTGCAGAAGTAAATAACATGCCCATCAATATTATCAGCCAAGAGATCTTTAACAATAGCAATATTAGGTTCAACTTTAACTTGCTCAGGGGGTGTATAAGTTCCAATATTACTTTTGTTGACAACAGTTGAAGCTTTAGCATGATCCTTTATCCTAACAGGAAAAGGCGGTTTCTCAACATAAGCAGTAGGAACAATAGGATCATTATAAGTGATAGTCTTTTCTTCAAATTTAATAGGTGAAACTACTTTTACTTCTATGGGAGGATCATATTTAAACCACTTCTCCTTAGGGAGATCAACATGAGTAGCAAATGATTCACAGAAAGAAGCTACTATCTCAGAGTCAAGTCCATATTTAATGCTAAATTTACGGAAAACATCGGTATCCATAAAAGATTTAACACAATCAAACTTAGGTGTTATACCTGACTCCTTACCTTCGTCGGGATCCCAATCTTCAGAGTTGCGTTTAATTCTTCCCAATAAATCTCATCTGAATTCAATAGTCTTCATCATAAAAGAACCAGTACAAGAAATATCAACCATGGAGCGATAGTTGTCAGAAAGCCGAGCATAAAAATTTTGAATAATCATTTCTCTTGAGAGCTCATGATTGGGGCATGAATATAACATTGACTTAAGCCTTCCCCAAGCTTGAGCGATGCTTTCTCCTTCGCGAGGCCAAAAATTATATATAATTACGATCACGATGAACAAGATTATTAGGATAAAACTTCTGATGAAATTCCAATTTCAACCGTTTGTAGTCCCATGATCCCATATCATCACATAGCCTATACCATGTAAATGCATCTCCCTTCAAAGATAAAGAGAAGACCTTCTTCTTGATAACATCATCGGGCATACCTGCAAGCTTAAATAATCCACAAACTTCATCCACATAGATTAAGTGTAAATCGGGATGCAATGTTCCATCTCCTGCAAAAGGATTAGCTAGCAGTTTTACTATCATACCCGAAGGAATTTCAAAGTAAACATTTTCAGTAGGTTGAGGAGCAACTCTTTGCTCTGCTAGCCGGGGTGAAGATGCCCCGAACAAGCCCCTCAGAGGATTACTTTCCATAGTAACAAGTGACAGTAAATCTCAGCACACTATATAAATTTTTCCTTACCAAATTCCACCTACCAAAGGAGCTTCACTCCCCGGCAACGGTGCCAGAAAAGAGTCTTGATGACCCACAAGAATAGGGGATCTATTGTAGTCCTTTCGATAAGTAAGAGTGTCGAACCCAACGAGGAGCAGAAGGAAATGACAAGCGGTTTTTAGCAAGGTATTCTCTGCAAGCACTGATGGTAACAGATAGTTTTGTGATAAGGTAATTTGTAACGGGTAACAAGTAACAAGTGTAAATAAAGTGCAGCAAGATGGCCCAATCCTTTTTGTATCAAAGGACAAGCCTGGACAAACTCTTATATAGAGAAAAGCGCTCCCGAGGACACATGGGAATTATCGTCAAGCTAGTTTTCATCACGTTCATATGATTCGCGTTCGGTACTTTGATAATTTGATATGTGGGTGGACCGGTGCTTGGGTGTTGTCCTTACTTGAACAAGCATCCCACTTATGATTAACTCCTATTGCAAGCATCCGCAACTACAAAATAAGTATTAAGGTAAACCTAACCATAGTGTCGGGGATATACCCCGCGGCGTAAACCGGCCGGAAGTTTTACCCGGCCGGACATGGCGGTTTACTTGAGACCCGGTTGAGACTTAACGATTCACTAGCGACCCGTTTGTACCTGGCGGTTTACGATTCATTGGTAATCCGGCAGGCGGGTCAGAGGAGCGATAAGACCCGGCCCAACGGGCGATTCATGAAGGCCGATTCATACAATGGTGGGCCGGTTTACAAGGAAAGGCGTGAGGAATATTTGTCTTACAAGGAGTTAAGACCTGGACTTGTATCCGGTTTGTATTAGAGATAGACTAGTCCTAATCCTAATAGGACTCCACATGTAACCCGCCCCTTCAACATATATAAGGAGGGGCAGGGCTCCCCAAAGAGGGACAGGCAACAATCAATAATCTCTAGGGCTAGACACAATTAGAGGAGAGCCGGTTTACGGCGACTCCCTCATGAGCGTAATGAGATCTAGCCTCAAACATCATGTAGGGTTATTACCGGATGATGTTTCCCGGGGCCTGAAGCTGTCTAAATCCTTGTCTTGTGTTGCGTCTCTCGATTCCGCTCAACCCCTCTCAAGCTACTACATAGATGCGCTGGCCTCACGACTAAGTCCTCACCCTAGGACATCTGCCGTGACAAATCCACGACAGTTGGCGCCCACCATGGGGCGAGCGCACGGTGGTGTTGAGTTCTTGGAGCGATCTCTCTTAGGGATCGAGAGTTTACAATTTTCCAGATGAGGAAGAACCGGTTTGAAGGGATTTGCGTCAGCTTCAAGTTCGTCGTACCAGATTATAATTGGTGGGGTTTAAAGGTTAAACAAAAATTTAGGGCTGCACCGTGAGCCGCCGCTCTTGCAAATCGGATCCAAGAGGATGAAGAATTGTGTGTTATGCATCACCACGGCCGAGTGAGTCGCCAAAGCTGGATTAATTTCCGCTGAACCGCCGAAGAATCGCCAAAGTCGATGGAGCGATCCATCAATCCAAAACTAGGTCGACTTTTGGAGCGTTGCGGTGCGTCGCCGAGACCGACAGGAATCCCCGCTATTGCATCCATCCGGTTGGTGTGTCGGTTTACTTGGCGGCCGCTGAAATTTTTTCTCCATACCCGGCGCTCGAGTCCCAAGGCTATATGTTCTACGTACAACTTTGTTTCGTTCACGTACTGTACGCAGCATTGCGCGTGCTTGGTCTACAGCAGCTCCACGCGCGATTCACCTCCACCTGACGACAGCCACGTGCCCGGGACAGCTACAGTTTTTGTTGTTATTCCGGATTTGATGGACTGGGAACATCCCATATAAAAATCAGGATTGCTACTACTTGGTCTACTAGTAGTAGTACGTGGTCGGGTCATAATTGATCTCTCAAGTCATTGTGAGCTAATATTCTGTTCGTCACGTGAAGGCCGGGCGGAGCTGCAAAATTCAGATTGGTTTTTTCTTCAAAATGCTACATCTACCCAAGGGAGCTACTAGGTTTGCCCTGCAAGTTAAGGATGATAGCGATGCACTCAGCTGCTTTGGACAGGCAGTCAGTACGAGTTGAAAGAAACTGGAGCCCTAAAACGAGAGAAAAGGAGAGGGCCACGATCCGGCAGTTGAGACGAGCGTGGATTTGGCAAAACGGGCGATTCGGAAACGGACTTGGCCGCAAACTCGGGCCTCGCCATCGCCGCTTCTCGCCGGCTTCGACTCTACTTCAATCCACCTCCATCACCGTGGCCACTGCTTCAAGTCACTGCTCTAAAACGCCGCGGTCTAGACCTAACTCGCCAGGGAGCCGGCCTGATCTGAACCGCCCTCTGCCGCGGCCTCCTTCTGAGCTGATGTTGTGGCGTGTCATTGTCTAAACCGCCGCTATGGCCTTTCCTCGCCGGCCAACGCGCCTTCGGGCGACTGTCTTGAGAGCCGCCCTTGAAGTTTCACTAGCTGCGCTTTCTCCGTCTAACCTCACTGTTGCTGTGAGCCGCCCGGTTTGCCTCTGCTGTGGACCTGCTAATGAGCGCTGGCTGCTGGACTCTGACGCCGTTTCACCCGCTGCACCGCTGCGGGCCCGCCTGCATCGAGCCGTTTTCTCGACCTGCTACAATAAACGGCCAGCCTCACCCTCGACAAAGTCGCTCAATGCCAAATCCGCCGGCCTTGTTGAGCCACCCGTCACCACAATCTCCTCTGGCTATTGAGCCGCCGCGCTGCGTTGAGCCGCCGGAGCCATGTTGAACCGCCCCTGCCGTGTTGAGCCGCGGGGGCCATATTGAGTCGATGGAATGAGTAACCAATCAACATTTGCGAGGGCAGGAGAGAGTAGCTAAATGCCTATTGCAAGTACTGGAAGTTGATTCGTGGAACGGATCATCCGTCATCCGGACAAGCAGGTGATATCTATCTGTTTAAAGTTAATTAACGTACATTGTTTTCTGTCAAAGAACAAGTTTATCTTTGCCTTGGTCTGCAATATTGTTTATGCAGGGCAATTATTTATGACAAAAAGTGATATTATACCACGGGGATGGAGGCACGCCAATATATTTTGGCACAGGTGGTCGTCGTTACTCAACGGACTCCCGCACCGGCTTACAACACCGTGGCCGTCTCTCGCGACCGCGCCGTCTTACAACGCCGTGGCCGTCTTTCGCGACCACGCCGGTTTACAACAAGGAGGACAACTTGCCTGTCTGCACCGGTTTACAACGCTGCGGCCGGTTCATCTGTCTGTGCCGCCTCTGATGTTGCGGTCGTCCTTGTCGTCCGTCTCTCACGGCCTGGTCTACATCAGCATACCGGGCCGCACCTGTCTGCATGAGCTGTTTATTGGGTATGAGCAAGTTACAGCTTGGGTAGCCCGGTTTTCTTTCAAATTGGAGGCAAATTATCATCAACCGCCGTTTGCACTAGATGGCTCAATGGGAAGGCGCACAAGTCGCCGCCACTACAGTTTTGTTAATTTCAAATCGCCAGTTGGAAGGAACCATTGGCCGAGTTGCTGACACGGCTCATACGGGATCATTTATAACCCGTCGCAGTCACCTCAACCTTCTATGGATTCACATCGTGCTATCAACACCAATGATATACAAGTTATGCCGGTTTATATCATGGTCAAAATATGGAGAATCTCAATAACTCCTCGAGTCACCTTTGAGACTCGGGGGCTACGATGACATGATTCAGCAAATCTTGCCAGTTTCAGCAAATTTAAAGAACCCCAGGACGATGGAGGGACAGATAATTAACCCGGTCCCGGTGGCTACTGTTATATTGATGAAAATTTAAAGGCCGTCAGAAAATTTCCGGTTTAGAAAGTATATGACAGTTACAAAATCCCGGCTCAATGAAGAAGTTCCGGGTCATCAGAAAGGATCCCGGTTTAAAATCCGGCTCAAGGGAAGTCAGTCTCACTGAAGCTCTCAAATATCCGGTTTACAATCCGGTTCAAGGGAAATCTGTTCTCCCACAAAGCTCTAAAGCTCTCAAATCCGGTTTGAAAATGTCCGGTTCAAAAAGGAATTAACTTCTCGCAAGTTCAAGTTCAAAGGCCGTTAGAAAATTTCTGACTGAAAATGAAGATTCTGGTTTAAAATCCGGTTCAAGGGAAAGATGTCTCCCACAAAGCTTTGAAGCTCTCAATATCCGGTTCAAAATCCCGGTTCAAGAAGGATTTATCTCTTGCAAAAAGTTAAAGGGTGCCAAAGAGGACCTGCTGCCATGATGCGCGGTTCAAACATGGGTGTCATGCCTTATTGGCTTATCATATTATTGATAACTTGGGGGCTTGGTCGTATCCGAACCATAGCTACACCTCTTGATCGGCGTAATGCCACAGCATCACTTGGGAGCTTGGTCATATCTGAACCATAGCTACGCCTCTTGATCGGCGTAATGCCACAGCATCACTTGGGAGCTTGGTTGAACCCGAACCATAGCTACGCCTCTTGATCGGCGTAATGCCACAGCATCACTTGGGAGCTTGGTCGTATCTGAACCATAGCTATGCCTCTTGATCGGCGTAATGCCACAGCATCACTTGGGAACTTGGTCGAACCCGAACAATAGCTACGCCTCTTGATCGGCGTAATGCCACAGCATCACTTGGGGGCTTGGTCGAACCCGAACCATAGCAACACCTCTTGATCGGCGTAATGCCACAGCATCACTTGGGGCCTTGGTCGAACCCGAACCATAGCAACACCTCTTGATCAAAATGGGGGCCTGGCAGCCCGTGAAAAGCCTTGACTACAACAGTTTTATTTGCCTTTTGCTAAGTTTCTCTTTCTTTTGATAAGCTTTGTGATGTTTTTAAACCGGTGTTCATTAACCCGGCTTGACTTTCAACTCCAAGTTGACAGTATACAATCAAATTATAATCCGGAGACTATCAGCCCGGTCTGGTTTTGACTCAAAGTCACCAGTATGGAATAAACCGGTGTTTATCACAACCCAGCACGGTTTTATCATAAACCAGCACAATATGGAAGGAGTTATCAGTACTCAAGATTGGGATTATCACCTTTACTACGATAAAGTTGGCCAACCAATGATGTGATTTGATGTCACAGGTATGATATATTTCATATTTGATTATTCTTAAGTGCAGCCTTGGTTATCAACCCAGGTTATTGTTGGGCATTATGACCCGTCCGGCGGTAAACCGCCAGGACACTTTAAACTTGTTGTATGTAGAAACAGGTTGAATAAAGCATGATTATAAATCACCGGCGTTTATTAACCCAGCCTGGCTTTCGACTATATGTCGCCAGTATGATGATAAATTATCTGGTGTTTATTAAACCGGCCTGGCTTTAAGACGATAATTCGCCAGTATATGATGAGAAATTATCCGGTGTTTATTAAACCGGCTTGGCTTTCGACTATAAGTCGCCAGTATATATTTGGATTGCGCCATTGGAATCATGCGCTTATAAATCATTGGGTTATATTATTCAAATAGCCAAACTTGGCTGAATTTTCATTATGATATTGAATGAATAAGGTTTTCATACCGGATTATAGTATCTTGAATAGCCAACATGGCTGGATTTTATTATGGTTATTAATAACCGGTATTATTGAGGTTTTCAAAGTCGCTTTAGCGCAATGGCTATTATTTTATCAAAGGATATGATTTATTCTACAATGGAAGGAGTAGTCCCGAGTCGCTGCAGGCTTACGACCCGGCACTTGGGGGCTACATTATTCAAATTGAGATTACATGCAAGTCTCATATCGCTGCAAGCATGCATCATGACACTTGGGGGCTAATGCAAAGTCATTTTTTATTGGCCTTATTGAAGACCCGACTCATCATAAGGTACACAAGTCTTAAAACCATTATATTGAAAGGTCCATTGCTCAGTTGGTAAAGCACAAAGCTCTTAACCTTGTGGACGTGGGTTCAAGCCCCATGGTGGGGGTTACATTATATGATGTTCTTTTCAAAGAAGTATATATAAAGTACCAGCTCAATATTATCTTACTGAGCCGGCCCTTGGGGCTACACGTTATTGTTCAAATCTACATGATCATATTTATGAAGTCCCTGCTCATTATTGCATAATGACCCGGCACATGGGGGCTACATATATGGAGTATTCAGTTTTTAATAGCGGCTGAGATGAACAACATGGATTTCTTCAAAGTGACAGTAATTATATGGAAACAAGTCTTAAGCCATCACTTTGTTCTGCTCAAGACTTGGGGGCTACAGGTAATATGGATATAAGGGAGAAAAATCTTCAAATTCTCAGTTCTGAGCAAACCAGATTGACCCGGTGTCTGCAACAATTATGACCCGGCGTCGGTAACAATTATGACTCAGTGCCATCCATATTTACAAACCGGTAATTTTGGTAATATTAAACTGGCAAGTTTTACATCTTCAAACCGGCTGAATATCAGATGAGTATTTCAAGACCCATATTTCTTAAACCGGCGCTTTGGAAGCTGACTCAAGTGTATTATTCTTCACACTATTTCTCTGTGAGAAACCAATGTCAGCAAATTGAGTATGAAGCTGGCTTGTTGACCCGGATTTTCTAGAAGGAGGAAATGACAAGGACTTAAGGATGATCAGATGCCGGTTTACAAGAATTCTTAACCCGGAGCATAATCTGTCAAATTTGTTCTTGTGTTTGTTTTACAGGATCAGTTTAACATGGATAAATCCAAATTAAACTGGGGGCTAATGTCGGGGATATACCCCGCGGCGTAAACCGGCCGGATGTTTTACCCGGCCGGACTTGGCGGTTTACTTGAGACCCGGCTGAGACTTAACGATTCACTGGCGACCCGTTTGGACCTGGCGGTTTACGATTCATTGGAAATCCGGCAGGCGGGTCAGAGGAGCGACAAGACCCGGTGGCCCAACGGGCGGTTCATGAAGGCCGATTCATACTATGGTGGGCCGGTTTACAAGGAAAGGCGTGAGGAATATTTGTCTTACAAGGAGTTAAGACCTGGACTTGTATCCGGTTTGTATTAGAGATAGACTAGTCCTAATCCTAATAGGACTCCACATGTAACCCGCCCCTTCAACATATATAAGGAGGGGCAGGGCTCCCCAAAGAGGGACAGGCAACAATCAATAATCTCTAGGGCTAGACACAATTAGAGGAGAGCCGGTTTACGGCGACACCCTCATGAGCGTAATGAGATCTAGCCTCAAACAGCATGTAGGGTTATTACCGGATGATGTTTCCCGGGGCCCGAAGCTGTCTAAATCCTTGTCTTGTGTTGCGTCTCTTGATTCCGCTCAACCCCTCTCAAGCTACTACATAGATGCGCTGGCCTCACGACTAAGTCCTCACCCTAGGACATCTGCCATGACAAATCCACGACACATAGCATGAAACATATGGATCCAAATCAGCCCCTTACGAAGCAACGCATAAACTAGGGCTTAAGCTTCTGTCACTCTAGCAACCCATCATCTACTTATTACTTCCCAATGCCTTCATCTAGGCCCAAACAATGGTGAAGTGTCATGTAGTCGACGTTCACATGACACCACTAGAGGAGAGACAACATACATCTCATCAAAATATCGAACGAATACCAAATTCACATGACTACTAATAGCAAGACTTCTCCCATGTCCTCAGGAACAAACATAACTACTCACAAATCATATTCATGTTCATAATCAGAGGGGTATTAATATGCATAATGGATCTGAACATATGATCTTCCACCAAATAAACCAACTAGCATCAACTACAAGGAGTAATCAACACTACTAGCAACCCACAGGTACCAATCTGAGGCTTTGGGACAAAGATTGGATACAAGAGATGAACTAGGGTTTGAGAGGAGATGGTGCTGGTGAAGATGTTGATGGAGATTGACCCCCTCCCGATGAGAGGATCGTTGGTGATGACGATGGCGATGATTTCCCCCTCACGGAGGGAAGTTTCCCCGGCAGAACAGCTCTACCGGAGCCCTAGATTGGTTCCGCCAAGGTTCCGCCTCGTGGCGGCGGAGTTTCTTCCCGAAAGCTTGCTTCTGATTTTTTCTCGGACGAAAGACTTCATATAGCAGAAGATGGGCAGCGGAGGGCCACCAAGGGGCCCATGAGGCAGGGGGCGCGCCCAGGGGGGTAGGGCGCGCCTCCCACCCTCGTGGCCAGGGTGTGGCCCCCCTCTGGTATTTTCTCCGCTCAGTATTTTTTATTAATTCCAAAAATGACTTCCGTGAAGTTTCAGGACTTTTGGAGCTGTGCAGAATAGGTCTGTAATATTTGCTCCTTTTCCAGCCCAGAATTCTAGCTGCCGGCATTCTCCCTCTTCATGTAAACCTTGTAAAATAAGATAGAATAGGCATAAGTATTGTGACATAACGTGTAATAACAGCCCATAATTCAATAAATATCGATATAAAAGCATGATGCAAAATGGACGTATCACTCAACGTGGAACATCATGATCTGTAACACGCACAGGCATGAACGTGATCCTGTCTAATAGGTATAACATGCTTCCTATGAGTTCATGTCGATGCCCCTGAAAATGAACTGGCGAGCGCAATAAGTTGGAACACGAAGAAGCAAGAATGTGACTCTAGGTAACACCAAACCATGCCCCCGTGGATGTCACCACACTAAAATAAATAACGCTCCCGCATTTGAGTAAGCAAGCAAAAAAACAAGCCCATCGAAACCCATAGAAAGTTGCACCAATCTTGATGTCCAAACGGACGGTCGAAGATTCGAGACGGTTCGACCATTTCCCTCCCTCCCTCCACTACTTTCTTGCTTTTGCTTTCGCACCGAAAATCTCGAACACTTCACCAGTTCCCCTCTCTTGAACAGCCTCGTCTCTCCTTCTGCCCCCATTGTCCAATCCAGCAGACCAACAAAAATCCAAATCAGGTTCGCCTCACCCACCAGCCGCCATCCACTTCGAGATATAGACAGTCGGTGGGTGCCCGCAAAAGCACCAAAAACCTCTCCCGGCGGCGGCGGCTGACGGCGACGACCCGTGCTCGCAGCGGAGGTACCAACAGAGAGCAAGGAGAAAAACCAGCCGAAGGATGCGACGAATCCCTCACAGGCAATCGAAGGTAAAAAAATATTAATGCATTACATTTCATTACCACAGGTCGATCAAAGCGATTTTCGCCCTTTTTGATGGACATGAACCCTAACCGCCACACAAAACCGTGTTTCTGAAAAGTCTGTTTAGACTTTTCTAACAAAATTGAAATAAGGTAGACACGCGTGCAATAGACTGCTACCCCTACCCGCCACAGAAATTTTCTTGCAAGATATTTGCCTAAAACGTAATGTGCATGCCAGAACTATCTAGGACACCGTTGTAGATTCAAACCATGAGAGCATCCTTAAATTCAAAACATGGTATTTATAGGACATTCTATATATCCATTGATTGTATCTGTTTCAAATTATGTGCCTCTCTCATATAAAAATCCGTGCTCCAATAATAGATCTAGATGTGTGCTTATAGCGTGAAACAACATGTGCCTTTTCGACAATGCTGTTTTTTTGTCCACGGGATGCATCTCCTCTTTTTGCTGTGAAATTCAATTCTGCTTCTACTGCTGCTAACGCCTGGGCATTTTTATGCAGCAACGACTGGTAATAAGGAAAACAGGATACCTGCGGAACAGCCTGCCGTGCAGCAAGGTACTATAAAAGGCTCACACAATCCATATAACAAAAACTATGTAGCAGCAGCAGTAAGTTAACCACTTACGTCCACACAATCCTGGGAAATTACACTTCGATGAAATTTTTCACACATTATGTGCATTATTATTCATTCAAGAACATTTTATCTTATCCTCTAAACCTTACAATTATTGCTCCAATTTACAGAATATCATTTGTAGTGTATTTTTTCCTATTAAAAAAGACTTCCCCTCACTGCTCTGAACTTGACAGTAGCCATACTGCTCACACCTGACCCTAATTTCTATCACTGATTGACCAAACCAAGTGTTAGGAAGACTTGATATAACAAGGAAACAATGGATTGATCGCCTTTTTAGGTCAGGAAATGAAAGAAAAGGGCTATCTTATGAGTCTATGTAGATTAAGTTTCAGATTCTTCTTGTGCAGTCGTGGAAGACATAGTTTTAAAACTATATGCCATTTATTTCAATGTTACTACGTAATCCTTTTGTTACATAATCATCGTGCAGGTCACGGAGGAGGAGATATTGAAACGATTTTGTCTGAACTTAATATTGAATATCCAGAACCACTAGGCATCTCTCCTGACCCATCAAAAAAAGAACGAAGTAGAACATGGACAACGAAGCACCCGAGCAAGTACCAGCACTAGCTTCCAGCGGGAAGGGCAACAAAAAGCAAGTGACTGGCAGCAGAAAAGAGAGGCAATCAGAATCCAAGACTGGCGTTCCTCCTAGAGCAAAAAGACAAAAGAGAAAGGAAAAAACTCAACTCATCAGCGACGGTGCTACCTTGCAGCAGCAGCAGCAGCAGCCAAGTCCTCTAATGGTGCTCCCGCCAGCAGTTACAGGCGTCGAGAATGAACTAACTAAAGCCAAGAAGAAAAACAAAAGACAACGGTTGGAAGAAGACGAGGATGATGCCAGCAAAGAGTCAAAGCGTGATGCTGCCGATGACGACGATGGCACAAAACATGATGGCGATCTCATTCATACAGAGGGCGATGACGCCGCAAGGGACAACGGTGGCGCCGTAGAGGGACAACAACGATGATGTAAAACACATTTTCTCTACAAATTTTTGCTACCGCTTTTCACCCATGAAAACCAAATCATCCTCTATAACAAAACCCTCATTTTCTCAACAGGTAAAACCAAACCAGAAGCGCACAAAGAGGAGAAAGACAAGTGGAAAAGAATTGGCAGCACCAATGGATGATGAGCAGGAGGCAACAACAAATAAGGACAAATGCAAAATCAAGGCAGGAGCAGCATTTGATCAGGTCAATAGAGCATGGAAATTACTTAAAGAACGTCATAGGCATGATGTTAGGACGGTCGGGTTTGGAAGCATTGAGAAATGCCAAATAAAGCGCTCCATCTGCAAATCGCTTGCAGCACACATCTATGACAACTTGGACACAGAAAGCATGACAATAACGTTCGGTGAAGCTAATTAGCAGAAAGAAATCAAGATAACAAAGGAAGGCATCCACAAGGTGTTTAGATACCCAAACGGTACGCAAAAGTCAGCACCAGGGCCACAGATTTCCACTGATACAATGAGCGAACTGGTCACAGAACTTGGCCTCGGCAAAATAGATTTCCACCACGAAGATCTGTTTAAAGAACTAGAAAAATTGGTGAAAGTAGATGACGAACAATCAAACAGGAAATCAGTTAAAATATTTTTCCTTATTTTTTTCCACAACGTTGTCTGTGGAACAACCTCCCCTGTCTTCAGCCAACAAGCTATAATGGTCAAGGACATGGACTATCCAGAAATGGCAAAGATGGATTTCTATGAGGTAATCGTCGAAAGTATTAAGGAAGGAGCCAAGAAATGGCAGAAGCACGGGATGTTGCCTCAGGAAGAAAAGAACAAAAAGCATCTCAATGATTTGGCACAGGGACCAGTAATAATGTACCTCGAGTCCCTGCTGCTGCCAACCAACACAAAAGAAATGCGGAAGATTGCCAAGACAACGGACAAGACATCATTACCGCGAGCAAAGCACCTCAAAGAGAGTGAGCTAAAGAAAATAGCTAGAGCAGACATGAAAAGGGACGGAAAAGCACGAGCAGATGACTATGAATTTGGCAAGATAAAGGTATAGCCCTATTGAATATATATGCATTATCCCTTATAAAAATGGTTTCCAGTCTAACCAATTCCATTCTACCAAAACAGTGCAGACATGGAAAGGAACAGCAGAGAGGATCTTCTATGCCAGCACAGCAACACCTTCGTGTTCAATACAAATGATATTAGCACAACAACAGGAGCACCAGTAGACGACCAAACTACTACCACCTCCAACCAAACGCCAGGACAAAGCACATGTCAGGACGAGTGGAAGCAAGGAACCAGTCACAGGCACCAACACAAGATTAGATGAAATATTCGGAAGGATAGAAGAAATGTTGAAACAAGTACTCGACGAAACAAAACAGATACCCGGAATAACGACCAGGGCTGGACACCAATGCAGCAAACAAGAGGAGAAATTAGATGAAAAAATGAAGAACTCAGTGGTGCAACAAACAATGGCCCTGATGGATTCTTTCGAACAACTTAGAGAATTTCAGGACATGGTTTGCAGAGTGAGCTTACCAGAAGAGACGACGCTGAAGTTGCAGGATCGAGCAGACGCAGGAGCCGCAGCTGCACTAGTAGATGGCAACCACACGAAAGAAGTCGTAGCCGCAGCAGAAGCAGGGGGATGAGAAACATAAAGAAGGAAGAACAAGACCAACAAAACAAACATGAAGGGAAGAAAAGAATAACAAAATCAAGAACACAGGCCTTGAGAATTAGCCAAAGGGAGACAAAAGAACAGAACAAGGTGCAGATAGAGCAAAGCAAGGAGCACGTATCAACCAACACAGCAAGTGCCGAAGGACAGCAGGAACAAGGTAGAAAAGTAGCTGCAGAAGCAGAGAATCAACATGAGAAACAGGTAAATGAGAACAAATACATCATCCATGTGACTCGAAAGCGATGCTTTCAAACTTGAACTTAAAAAATATGTCTTCGATTCTGTCAAGGACACGGCAACAGAACGCCACCGCAACATAAAGGCCAACAGCAGCATGTCGTCAAGAACACCGAGCAAGAGGATGGAAGCAATAGAACAAGCAACCCCACAACAGATAATGCTCCCTCAAGAGCGTCAACAGGAGCGGTACAAGAGACGAACAGGATCGGAGGCAGCAAAGACGTGAGTATAAAAAATCAGTCTCTTCTTTATAATAAGTCTCTTCTTTCTAAACTAGATACGATTTTGAGTTAACTGACAAATCTGCAACAAAATATACACTCAGCCGGAGAAGTATCATATCGACGGTCCCGCAAACGAGGCACGGACTGATCTACCATCGACCGTTAACAGCACGGCACAAAAACAAGAAGAAAAGGAGAGGCAAAACTTCCAAACCCACTTTGCCCAATACCGTCAACTCATATTGTTTCATCTATAAGGTATTACAAGCACAGCAAAAGGAAGAGGATGCCCATGCAAAACAGAAAGTTGATGGACAAGAGCTTTTCAGCACAAGAGCATTCCAGATGACCGATACAGGGGAGAAAGCCTCAGACACTCCACCTGATGACACACCCAAGGCTGGTATACAAAGCAAAGAAAAAGTGGACGCACAAACGGATATCCCAACCACTGGCGCAAAGGTAAAATTCAACAAGAACCATTTTTCCAAAATTTATAAGAAATGTACTGCCCAGTACAACCTGTCACAGTAATACAAGAATTACAAGGAATGAATCATGCTTTTCCTTTCATGAAACGCAGGAAACAAACGAGGACGGTCATGCCAAAGAATAGCAAGGAGTACAAACAGAACAAACCAAAAAACAAGGGCAAATGGTGACTCAAATGGTACCTAGTACGCCGACCAAAGAGCAGTCTTCACATGACAAACACAACCGAGAAGAGATCCCACCAGCATCAAAGACCAAAGAGGTAAAGTTACATGCACCTGCTCCTACAACATTAAAACAAAAAAGTTATGCATGCACAGATGAAGTCCAAACTTTATTTACATTTTTTGATTGAACAGAAGAAAGAAACAAATGAAGCAGAAGATGTGCCTCAAGAAGCGATAGAAAGTGCTGCTACCGCTCGACAATGTACAAAAACTTCAGAAGACAAAGAAGAAGTAACAGGCACGGCACCTGAGACAATGAATGTAGAGGTCAAGCTACAAATCCTCTTTCGATAGCATATAAAAATACATCCACAAATAGAAATGCAGACACATTTTAATTACTTTTTGCGTTCCGACAGATGCAAGAAACAGAGGAGAGCACCAACATTCAAGACCAACAAACACAACAACAAAAGGGAATGGAACAAGCAGAAGAAGTTCTTCCAATGGCACACAGCGTCGCCGCTGTAGACCAAGCCAGAAAACCTTCACTGTCCGAGCAAGAAATAACAGGGATGGCAACGTCGCAAAAGATTGAAAAGGTGAAGTCAGATAAGCTGCTTTTAAGGACATTACAAATTTGAGTGAACAAAGACACAAATGCAATCTCATTTACCTACCTCTATGTCTCAATAGCCACAATAAAAAAACGACGACACCACGGATGAACAAAACAAAAAAGATCCAGAGGAGGTCCAAAAACCTCCACTCACCGAAGGAAAGGTCGAAGAGGCAGCACCGGCGGAAACGACTGAAAAGGTGAAGCTATAATAAAAAAGTTCAAAGACACACTAAACATTTGAGTATTTTTCTTAGGGAACGGACACTCAACTACAATGAGAATAACGAGCATATTTATTTATTTATTAACCACGCTTTTGCACGATAACGCAAAAACCTCAACAAGACACACACACGGACACAAGCAAAGAAGCAAAGGGCCACAGTGCATTGGAAAACCAGCAAATATTCCAGAGAGAGTCAGACAACATCAAAGAAAAAGGCCGCACCATCAAACAAGAAAGAATGTGCTCTAAAACATGTTGCCGCCACAAACACGATGGTAACCCTGGACGGCACTCAAACAGAACGTGAACCATTGATCATGCAAAACCTGGCCATCGAGGAAGGCACAAAAGATGAAAGGATTGAACACCTGTACAACAACATGATGACAACAAATAAGGACAAAGGGTAAGTTCATGTTACCACCAAATAATTATTTTCTTCCAATGATTTCCTCCCTCAAACATTTTATATGTATACCTGTAAATATATATATATGTGTGTTGCAGGCATAAGATTTTAATAAATACAGAGACATCAACAGTAACGGTCAGCCACATGGCACAAAGCTTTGAGATTGGAAAGGCAGTGCGCAGTGAAACCATGGCAGTCATGCTACAGATGTTGAAAAAGCAAGTCAGGGGCACAAAGAGAAAGATTCTATCAGTATACAACACCATAAGTAAAGCTCAAGTTTCAACAATGAATATCACTCTATCGATCAATCAACCTTTCTGTACAATTGAATTTACAAATTTCTTTTACGCACATGTGACAAAACAAGCAAGCAGCAATACACATAGCCAACCATGGAGATCCATTGGAGTTGAAAAATAAAGACGAAGCACACGTCAGAGACAAGACAATGCCTAAAAGGCTTAAAAGATTCCTTGATGTGCAAGAAGGAGAGCAACTACAAGATTTCGACATGGTAAGCACATCTGATGTTACAGATAAGAGATACAATCTCGGCACTACAATTTTGTCTAACGATCAACAAATCATGACTAAATCCAAGAAGGATCCCTTATTTATTTATTTTGCATTTTGCAGTTCTTTCTACCAGTTTGCATAGGCGGGCTTGTTCAACAAGGATCTGTGGGCCACTACTTCGTTGTTACAATTAACATGAAAAAAGAGCGCTTTGAACTCCTTGACTCTTTAACAAATGAATATCCAAGCACAATGGATTACTTCAACACAGTAACAAGAAGAGTAAAGAGGATATGGAAGCAAATAAGCACATTGCTCCAACTGTCTCCAAGTAGTATTGACCATTTTGAAAAGGTCAAAATGCAGGTGCCACTTCAGGGAAAAACGTAAGCACTACAAACCTTTCTCCTTTTCCTTACTGACTATAACAATTATTAATGCAATTCATAAAAAGCATAGGACGTTAGGGCAACATCATCTAAACTGCCCAAACGTCTTTGGACAGCGACAATAATCAATCATTCTTCTACCTGCAGACTGGATTGTGTGTTCTATATGTTCATGAACGCGAAGCACTACACCGACGGTGGAGAAACAGTGCTACTAATAGAAGAACAAGTCCCGGAGTTGAGGAAGAAAATTCTCTATTAGATAATCAGCCAATATAGAGATACGGCCGCACTCTCATTAATCAACTACACCACAGGTTTCTCTTTCTAAAGACAACAAAGTAAAATTTTACTTATCTAATTTTCAGAGACACACCAATAAGTTTTTATTTCTTATTTTAATAGATATGTTGAACTGTGAGGTCGATATGGAAGACAGGGAAATGCAACGAATAGATTGTGACATAGTAGAAGAAGAGATTCCTCCAACTCCCGAGCACATTGGGACAAGCACTCAAGAGTTAAAAGTTATTGAGATTAATGACACAAGCAGCAATGAGGAGAAAGAAGATTATCATGTGAGAAGCAAGGATACTACCAAAGTGTCTGAACAAGCACTCATGGAAGGACATGCCCAGACAGATGCTGGTTTACAAAGGGAACAACATGCGCAACCAGAAACTGATTTACAAAAGGAAGACGAACGGAAAGATCCACCGATAGAACCAGACAGACCACCCCCAGATAAAAAGATCGAAGACATAACAGGCTCTCCTTTAGAAGGTGATAACAGGAACCCTATTGGCGAAGATCGCATATCAGGAACATCACCCGAGGTGAAACATGCACAAGAAGAAAAGAAGCAGAAAGAGAAGGATTTAGTAGAAAAGATACTTCAAAAGAGGAAACGTGATGCTGTAGTCTCAGTAGAACCGAGCTTCAAAAACAACAACACACGAAAGAGAACGCCAACATCTGGGCAGCCTAACGAATAGGCACAGTTCGGTCACAACAAGAAAAAGGCAAGGCATCTTGAGAGAGTGCAGACAAGTTCCCCAAAACCCTCAACGATTCAATCATCAAAGATCAGTTCAGCAAACATAATCTCAATTAAGAGACCATTCAAGCGACCAAGCAAGGAATCTGGGAAAGTCAAGGTTGCATCACTTGTTCCAGAAGATTTCATTTACCAAGAAAAGGCCATGCAACTCTATAGATATCTGATGAGCCGACAAGGACAGAAAGAATGCGGAGGGTAAGCAGATTCTCCTAGTTCCATGGAGACGATTACAGAGAGCTGCAGATTCTCTAACATCCAACTAACCATTCACTCACCTACTTCCAAATCCTCCTTGCTTGCAGAGAACCGCTATATAAAAGCTCAAAGCGAGAAGACTACATTTCAGCAAAATCCTTCATGGAACAAGCAGGAAAAGAAGAAACACAAATGGAGGGCTCCATGCTAAACGCGTTACTGGAGGAATGGACAGAACAGGAACAGTTCAACCCAGACGACACAACTGTACTCCCTGCAGGTTTCGCAAATGTATGCATACCTCACCCACAAAAACACCACCTCATTACTATGATAGAATATTTAACTAAAACCACCCACTCTCTTTCTTGAAGCTGGTGCTTGGTCTCAATTATAATAAAGGAGAGCTATCAGAATTCAACGAGGACGATGCACTAAAAGGATTTGAACTCCTCGTGGGAGGTAAAAACATCCTGTATTCGAAGAGGGTAAGTTCAGTATTATTACTGAACACATGAAAACTATTCTCCTTGAGCTTCAACAATTAAATGAAATTCAATTTTTACATCAACAATGATCTCCTCTCTCAACGTAGATCATGATACCTCATCACACAGACAACCACTACACGCTTTATGTACTGAACAAGTACAGAGATAGCATCGACATTCTTGACTCACTAAACTACGTAAACTACGCGATTTGTCTTGGAGTCAACACCACGTGCATCGAGCAGAACTGGTACGTACTTTTTGTACATTGATTTACTCTTTTCCTCGTGATAGTATGATACTCTTACTTTTCTCAATGTCGCACCCAAACAACAAAACCATAATGCAATCACAGATGAGAAGGATGTCCGTGCTGATGAACAAGTACCACAAACTAAAACACAAGAACGAACCAGACTGGGAAAGGATAGCAGAAAGGCATCACAGGGTCTGCACACCAAAGCAAGAAGGAACACAATGCGGTCACTTCATGGCCCAATTTGCGAAATACTATAATGGGAAAGAACTGATCAAGGACAGAGAGGATTTTCATGTAAGTTACCAGTACATACACGTCAAATAACTTGATTTCTTTATTACCGTAATTAGTTTATCAACAATCGTGAACAACACGTAACTATAAACCATACATTTGACATGCCTGCAGCCCAGCAAGGTGGATGCCGAATGGAAACCAGAGTACGTATTCACACTCATATTCGGTAAAACCAACCAAATAAAGCACCATCAACTTCCTGGAAAACTCAAAGATTCCAAACCAGAGACTAAACCTTTTTTCGCCCATGAAAGGTAATATAACCATTTTCATTTTTACTATCAGTCAACATGACAAGAGCTTCAAATTTTTCTTTTAGAAACAACAGCCATAATTTTTTATCTGTTTTGACAGAGCGAGACGAAAAAAACCAGCATCAATCAGGGAGCAGCAAGAAATACCCGTGACACCGGCATTCGTTTAAGCACGTGGATAAGGCGAACGAGCTCTACGACATAGTCATGAGTGACACATGGCAGGACAAATTCAAAAGGTAACTTGGTTACTTTTACACCTGAAATTAGTTAAAGTTAGGCAGCAATCACACAAATAAGACAGGAAACTAGAAAGAACCTTAAATTCCTGTTTATCAGCTTGCTAGTTAATGACTTTCTCAAGAAAAATTTCTTCTACTGTCCTGCCTATAAGCAGAAAAGTAGTATTCTTGCGACATCATTCAGAGAGCAACAGCACAACTCTTACTCCATCAAACCTAAAGGAAGTATTTGGGCCTGCAAAGAAGAAGAAAACGTCAAGGTATGGAAAAGAAGGTACTTGATGAGTTAGCAGAAGCATGGGAAAGCAACCAAACTACACACAGAAGACATAGACTATTATTACACTACTACGGAAAAGCCTATACACAGAATCTTACTAGCAGCATGTTTTAAAATAAGGCGCTGCTGCTATATAGCAGCAGCGCGCTCCAGCAGAACTCACTGCTGAAATAAAATTAGCAGTAGCGCGCCTCCTCAAAGTTGCGCTACTGCTATAATTCCCCCGACCCCCATCACAAAGCTAGTTTTAGCAGCAGCGCGTTAGCGCGAAGAGCGCTACTGCTACAGATCATAGCACTAGCGCATTCTAATAATACCCACTACTGCTCAGTTTAAAAAATAGTCCCACCTCGCTCCGCGAAGAGGGTTTCTACCACCTTAAATATGTTACTTCTCAAACTATCACAAGCACTTGGTCTTCACTGAACTCTATGTGTAAAATTTGTGGCCGCAATATGAGCCCCGGTTACTAAACCTGTGAGGACTCATATTGACAAATCAGATTGTACACAAAAAGATCATTGATGATTAATGTATTTTTGATGTCTATTTTTACATGCTGACACATAGCAGTAGCGCGTTCTTTGTGAAAGGCGCTACTGCTAGGTCGTTTAGCAGTAGCGCCTTTCTCTATAGTGCGCTACTGCTAAGCCATTCCATCTCCCACCCCCCACTCTCCTCTATCCGATCCACTCACACTCACATCCACTCGATCTCCCCCACAACCCCCCGCGTCGGTCCTCCCCCGCCGCCCCTCCTCCCTCTGCGCCACCGTCACCTCCTCCTCTTCGATGGACTCAGTACCACCCTCCTCCTCTGTCCTCCCTCCACTCGCCACTGGCCGGCCCCTCCTCGCTCCGCCTTCCTCCTCCGTCCTCCCTCCACTCGCCGCCGGTCGGCCCCTCCTCGCTCCACCTTCCTCCTCCGTCCTACTCTCTTCTCCCTCCTCGAGTCGCCCCTCCTTCTCCCTCCTCCCTCCTCCATCCATAACCCCTCCTCCCTGCTACATTTTGATTTAGTAGGCTAGTTCATATGCAACATTTTGATTTAGTTGATATGATTTAGTTGATTTAGTAGGCTAGTTGATTTAGTTGATTTAGAACATTTTGATTTAGTATGCTAGTTGATTTAGTTGATTTAGTAGGCTAGTTGATTTAGTATGCACCATTTTATTGTTATTTTTTATGTACATGGATAGCTAGATGCTTTTGTTTTTCTGTAATAAGTTATTTTTTGGCAAAATGTAGGTGCCAATTTAGTTAAATTTGCCACTTGTTTTTTTAATCAATTTCTTAGGCAGTAGGGGCCAAATTAGATGAAATGTCTTGGTAGGTGGTACCCTGATTTGGTAGATATTTGTGAAAAGTTTTTTTGGCAATAGGTGCCACCGAAATGCTTTTAGGTGGTACCTTGTCATCTAATATGTTACTAGATCTTAGGATTATAATTGTCCATCAAATTTCTTCTCGCGGAAGAACCAAAAATATCACATGCTACTGTTTTTCTTTCTTGTGAAGTGGATCGTTAATCCTTTGCTCATTGCTTTAGGAAAATGGCGCCACCACCACCACCACCATGTCGACTGTGCAAGTCAAGGTGTGCCAGCAGCCTTGCAACTGGCAAGCTGTTCGACATCTACTTCAGCCGAGTTTTCATCATACGGCGGTAAGAAATTAGATGAAATGTAACAACTATTTTATTTTTGGGTTGGCATTACTGCATTGTGTCATTTGGCTTTTTTACACAGATCGTCCCATGCAATGTGAGGTTGAAATTCAACAAGATGACAGGAGACACTGTGACATTTGAGGCTCATGGGGGGGCATACACTATGGAGGTCGAGAAAGGACGCAATATGTCACAGATTGGAGGAGATGGATGGGCCCGTTTCCTCGCCCGCATGCATCTTACTGGTGGTGAGTTGATCAGCTTCTCCTTCAGAGCAGAAAGACCCAAGCTGGCTGTCATTTATATCAACCTGGTGGAAGATGATGAAGATGACGAAGATGATGAAGATGACGAAGATGATGAAGATAATGAGGACCCACTCGATGAAGATGATGAGAACCCACTTCATGAAGCCATCATAGCTCAAAGAATGAGGCTGAGCGAGGAGGAGGTGTGCAACCTATGGGACATAATTCCGCCATGTGGTGACTTTGTTGGGGTGCCATTCGTGACCTGCCTGACAAGTACCATGGTCGATCGGCATGAAATGGATATGTTATACTGACTATAGTAATTTGAAGATATATATATGCTTTATTGTTATACTTACAAATGCAAATTATCCGATGATATGCTTAGTGAATCCGGTGATATGCTTAGTGTAGAGTCCAATGATATGTTGTGTGGAATCTAGTCGATGATATGCTTTAGTGTTGAGTCTGATCACATGCTTATTAGTGTAGAATCCAAGGAACTATTAATAGTGTAGATAATCCATATATACTTATTAGTAGAATTCATGCTTAATTAGTACAAATGCGTAGTACTGTGTCTTTTGATAGTGTACAAATATATACTTAATAGAAATATATTTGCAAGAGTATGTGCGAGGCTATTTATTAATTGATATGTTTTTCTTATTCAGAAATTGCCAAAGAACCTATCTGTGAGTTGTGGTATCGAGCCTGATGAAGAAGGCTCAGCTGGACTACGCCTTACCTCAAGGGGCTCCGTCACCACCTGTACTTACCGCATGGACACAGACGGTCGCACACACATAAACTCGTTGGGTGGAAGAGATTCCTCGTTGGCAAGAATCTTCGTGGTGGACAGGCCATCCTAATTACTCTCAGGAACATCCACCGCCCAGGCTTCAGGATGATGATCGTCGTCGATATCATCTAGAACTACATATGTGTGTGTGGCTACACTAGTAGGAAAAGGGGCTTTTACCCCGGTTTTTAAGGGTCTTTTGTCCCGGTTTCCGAACCGGGACTAAAGGGTCGTTACTAAAGCCCTAACCCTTTAGTCCCGGTTCTTACACGAACTGGGACAGAAGGTCCTCCACGTGGCCGCTGCTGCCAGCCCAGGCAGGGGGGCCTTTGGTCCCGGTTGGTGCCACCAACCGGGACCAATAGGCATCCACGCGTCAGCATTTCACGGGCTGGGGTTTTTGTTTTTTTTTTAAAGGGGGGGTTGGGGGGTTAATTTAGGTGTTTCATATATTGTGTTAGCTAGCTAATTAATAGAGAGAAGTGTCCTCTCTTATCTCCGTGCTTGGTCGACGCTACATACTATATACGTATGGAGAGGACTAGACACGCTAGCTAGTAATCAAATGAAGGAAACGGAAGATCGTCATGAACATATGCATACAGAGAGAAGTGATATCGACCACCTCTCCTTCTCCGAGAGATTGGTCGAACAACAAGTTCTCGTATATCTATCCGACACTACCGGCTACATATATACAATAATTATCTCTTACAATACAATCTCCTAATTAAATTGTAAGAACACAGGGTCCACATAGTATTCTCCGTTTTCAGCGATCACGTGGTCAAGGAAGAATGCCGCCAATTCCTCTTGAATTCCTCGCATACGATCTGGTGCTAGGAGTTCATCCCGCTTCCGAAACATCTAATTTAAAGAAGGGGGTCAATACATATATATATATGAATAAATGAAACTCAACACAAATGTTGGTAATAAAATAAAATTGTGAATATTATTGCTTACGCACTTCATATTGTTCTTCAGTGTAGCCCCGCTCACAGGTCGTGTAGCGGATGGACTCGCAAACGTAGTATCCACAGTAATTATTCCCGGGTTCCTACCACAACCACTTTACAAGAAATAGAGGTCAATCAAACTGATAAGCAAGCATGCTAAATGGTATTGATGAAACTAGCGCTTGAATCACTAGGAGATGAGCGGAACATGCTACTATAGTACTTACTTTCGGGTGTTTAAATTGCAACTTCTTCGACAGTCCCGGAGCTTTTGTGGTGAATTTTCTCCAAACCCTGCCAGACAAAGAAAACAATTACTTGATATCAGGAAATGAACAAAGTTGCTGATATCGTGGATAATGATCGATTTAACTTACTTCTCGAGCATTTGAGTCATGTTCGCATAGTCATGGGGATCTTTTCGTCTCGAGTCTAAGACAGTAACACTCACTTGAAGTTGTAAGGAAAGAGTATTATATCTTTGTTTTGATTTAATACCAACGATTGTAGCAAGTTGGCCTCGGCTTCTTTGGGATGTTTTTCAACCGTATATGCATCTATGAGATTTGTGTTAATGAACCCAATATCACCGATTTGTCTTTTCTTCAATTCGGCGATCTTCAATCTGCATAATATAGTGAGGATAATTATAAATACATGCAATGAAAGAGTTGACCTATATAGAGAGACTTAATGACAGAAGTAGTACTACTTATAGACAGTAGCAAGTGATCGTTGTTTTATCGAGGGCCTTTTGATTGTAAAACTGGAAGAAATCCTCAAATGGAACATTCAGCAGTTCAATTCCAACGAGGTCATGCTCCGGTTTAACTCTCAGCGTCAAAGTACTCGTCCCATCAGACTCTCTACAGGTTTTCATGTACCAATCATGTCATCTTCGCATCATCGTTGTTAGAGATCTTTCATCTTTGACGAGAGGCTTCCCGTAATGGTATTTGTGTTCGTCCAACTCCATGATTTCATAATGTACATCCTCGGGCAGGTAATCTCCAAGATTGCTATAACCGGGCACCATCCTCGGATCATTAGCGGCGATGTCTTTTGACACCTTGAGCGGGGGGCACGATTGGTTCGCTTGTTCGCCGAGCTGGGCAATTTTTTTC